>NC_090376.1:4730496-4862996 GCF_036365525.1 Heterodontus francisci
GAGTGCTGCACTGTGGGAGGGTCAGTACTGAGGGAGTGCTGCACTGTGGGAGGGTCAGTACTGAGGGAGTGCTGCTGTGTCAGAAGGGCCAGCTGTCAGATGAGATGTTAAACTGAGCCCCTGTCTGCTCCCTCAGGTGCACATAAAAGATTATCTGGTCAATGTCACATTGCTATTTGTGGGATCTTGCTGTGCACACATTTGTTGCATTTCCCTACATTATGACAAAGATCACACTTCAAAAATGTGTTCCATTGGCTATAATGCCACTAGGAAAGTCCTGAGGATGTGAAAGGCAGTATTGAAAGAGATGATATCTTGGAGGGGGCTTCAAATGAAGCTTTATGGGTAGAGTTTAGGAATAAAAAAGGGACAGTCACATTGCTAGATGTTTATTATAGACCCCCAGATAGTCAGCAGGAAATTGAGGAGCAAATATGTGTGCAATTCGCAGAGGTGTGTAAAAATAATAATAGGGTAATTATATTAGGTGTTTTCAACTTTCCCAACATTAATTGGGATAGTCATCGTGTTAAGGGCTTAGATGGAGTGGAGTTCTTAAAATGTATACAGGAAAACTTTTTAGCTCAATATGTAGAGGATTTTTTTTTTATTTCCAAAATATACTTTATTCATAAAAATCTGTAAAAATTACATTGCCAAACAGTTTCCAAACAGCACCAAAAAATACAAACATTGCAAGTGAGATCAGTTTCCTTCAATACTGTCATGAGTTTCTTCCCAACCCTTCCGTTTCACAATTGTCATGTCAATTACAGTTTTACATTTACAGCAATTGAGAATATTAACGATAGAGTTCGAGGGGTTTCCCATGGATCCAGCGCCTCAGTCCAGCTTGGTGGGGGGACCTTACACTGTGGTCTTTCCCCATTGAGCCTTTGCTGCGGCTGCCCCAAGCTTTAGTGCGTCCCTCAGCACGTAGTCCTGGACCTTGGAATGTGCCAGTCTGCAACATTCGGTGGTGGACAACTCTTTGCGCTGGAAGACCAGCAAGTTTCGGGTAGACCAAAGGGCGTCTTTCACCGAATTGATAGTCCTCCAGCAGCAGTTGATGTTTGTCTCGGTGTGCGTCCCTGGGAACAGCCCGTAGAGCACAGACTCCTGTGTTACAGAGCTGCTTGGGATGAACCTTGACAAAAACCACTGCATCTCTTTCCACACCTGCTTTGCAAAGGCACATTCCAGGAGGAGGTGGGCGACCGTCTCTTCCCCACCACAGCCAACGCGGGGGCACTGTGCGGAGGGGGCGAGACTTCGGGCATGCAGGAAGGATCTGACGGGGAGGGCCCTTCTCACCACCAGCCAAGCTACGTCTTGGTGCTTGTTTGAAAGTTCTGGTGATGAGGCATTCCGCCAAATGACTTTGACGGTCTGCTCGGGGAACCATCCGACAGGATCCACCGTTTCCTTTTCCCGTAGGGCCTTGAGGACATTCCGTGCAGACCACTTCCTGATGGACCGGTGGTCAAAGGTGTTTTCGCGCAGAAACTGCTCCACGAAGGATAGGTGGTACGGCACGGCCCAACTGCATGGAGCGTTCCGCGGCAATGTGACCAGGCCCATCCTTCGCAACACTGGGGACAGATAGAACCTCAGCACGTAGTGACACTTGGAGTTTGCGTACTGGAGATCTACACACAGCTTGATGCAGCCGCACACGAAGGTGGTCATCAGGATGAGGGCCACGTTGGGTACATTTTTCCCGCCCTTGTCCAGAGATTTGAACATCGTGTCCCTCCGGATCCGGTCCATTTTACAACCCCAGATGAAGCGGAAAATGGCTCGGGTGACTGCCACGGCGCAGGAGTGGGGTATGGGCCAGACCTGCGCCACGTAGAGCAACAACGTGAGCGCCTCGCACCTGATGACCAGGTTCTTACCCACAATGGAGAGAGATCGCTGCCCCCACATGCCCAACTTTTGTCGTACCTTGGCTACTCGCTCCTCCCATGTTTTGGTGCACGCCCCGGCACTTCCGAACCATGTCCCCAGCACCTTCAGGTAATCTGACCTGACGGTGAAGGGGACCAAGGATCGGTCAGCCCAGATCGGCCTCGCTCTTGCCGTGGTTAACTTTGGCTCCCGAGGCCAGTTCGAACTGGTCGCAGATGCTCATCAGTCTGCGCACGGACAGCGGATCCGAGCAGAAAACGGCGACGTCATCCATGTACAGGGAGGTTTTGACCTGAGTGCCTCCGCTGCCTGGGATTGTCACCCCTCTTATGCTCGCATCCTTCCTAATAGACTCAGCAAAGGGTTCAATACAGCAAACAAACAAGACCGGGGACAGAGGGCAGCCCTGTCTGACTCCAGATTTGATCGGGAAACTTTCAGATTCCCACCCGTTGATTGAGACTGCGCTACTGATGTTTGTGTAGAGCAGTTGGATCCAATTGCAGATTCCCTCCCCAAACCCCATTTTGGAAAGCACGTCCATCATGTAGGTGTGCGATATCCTGTCAAAAGCCTTCTCCTGGTCCAGGCTGATGAGGCAGGTGTCCACCCTCCTGTCCCGTACGTAGGCGATCGTATCCCTGAGTAGCGCGAGACTATCAGAGATCTTCCTGCCGGGTACAATACAGGTCTGATCGGGGTGAATCACCAACTCCAGAGCAGACTTGACTCGACTGGCTATGACTTTGGACAGAATCTTGTAATCAACATTAAGCAGTGAGATGGGCCGCCAATTTCTGATTTCTGCCCTCTCCCCCTTCTGCTTGTAAATGAGGGTGATGATGCCTTTTCTCATGGATTCTGACATGCTGCCGGCCAGGAGCATACTCTCGTATACTTCCAGCAGGTCCGGGCCGACACAGTCCCACAGGGCCGAGTACAACTCGACCGGTAAGCCGTCGCTCCCGGGAGTTTTACTCGTCTCAAAAGACTCGACGGCCTTTGTCAGCTCGTCCAGAGTTAGCGGCTTGTCCAGTCCCTCCCTCCTGCTGTCATCTAAGACCTCTGTGATAGATGACAGGAAGGACTGGGAGGCTCTGCTGTCTGTGGGCTTCGCGTCATACAGCCCAGCATAAAAGGATTTGCTGATCCTTAGTATGTCGGACTGCGAAGACGTCACCGAGCCATCTTCTTCCTTCAGGCTGCTGATAACAGAGCTCTCTCTGTGTACCTTTTGGAAGAAGTAACGCGAGCACGTCTCATCCTGCTCGATGGAGCGGACTCTGGACCGGAAGATGATGATGGAGGCCTCCTTGGCAAAGAGCGAGGCCTGCTGGCTCTTCACCTCTTGGAGGTCCTCCTTGACCTCGACCCCCATTGACTGCAACTGGAGTAGATTTTGCATAATTTTCTGGAGTCGGGACACTTCCCTCTGTCTCTCTCTCGCCTTCTGAACACCTTTGTGGATGAAGAACCTCTTGATGTTCTCCTTAATCGCTTCCCACCAGTGAACTGGAGACTCAAAGAGGGGTTTCACGGTCCTCCAACCATTGTAATCCCTTTTGAGTTCCTCAACATTCTCTGGGGTCAGCAGTGTCGCATTGAGCTTCCACGTCCCTCTGCCAACCCGCTGGTTGTCCTGTAAGTGACAGTCGGCCAGTAAGAGGCAGTGGTCGGAGAAGAACACCGGCTTGACGTCGGTGGATCCGACCATGACAGCACGGGACACAAACAGGAAGTCAATCCTGGAACGGGCAGACCCGTCCGATCTTGACCATGTGTATCTGCGCTGCGCTCCGTCTGCAGGTTTGCTGAAGACGTCGTGCAGTTTGGCATCTTTAACTGTTTCCAACAAGGGAGGGTGCAGTGCTGGACCTAATTCTGGGGAATGAAGCCGGACAGGTGGTTGATGTGTTGGTGGGGGAACATTTTGGTGATAGCGACCACAACATGGTACAAGTTAAGCTCGTTATGGAGAAAGAAATAGACAAGTTGCAAAAAAAGGTTTTGGATTGGGGGAGAGCGAATTTTAGTAAAATAAGGCAGGATCTGGCCAAGGTAGACTGGAAAGAGTTACTTGTTGGGAAATCTACAGAAAACCAGTGGGGGGCATTCAAAAAGGAAATGGGGAGGGTACAGGCCCAACATGTTCCCTCTCGGGTAATAGGTAGGAGCAACAAGCCCAGAGAACCATGGATGACCAGAAACATTCAGGGTATGATGAGAAGGAAAAGAGAGGCTTTTAGCAAATACAAGGAGAGCAAATCAATGGAAGCATTAGTGGAGTACAGAAAGTGTAGGATGGAGCTTAAGAAAGCAATTAGGAAAGCAAAGAGGGGATATGAGAAAGCTCTGGCTGGTAAAAGTAGGGAAAATCCCAAGATATTCTATAAGTATATCAATGAGAAGAGGATAACCAGGGAAAGAGTAGGACCCATTAGGGACCAAGGGGGAAATCTGTGGGTGGAGCCAGAGGACATTGGTAGGGTATTGAATGAATACTTCACATCTGTCTTCACACAAGAGAATGAGGATGTAGATATGGAACTCAGAAAGAGAGACTGTGAGGTTCTTGAGCAAATTGTCATAGGGAGTGACAAGGTATTGGAGGTTTTGGAAGGCTTAAAAGTGGACAAATCTCCAGGTCTGGACGATTTGTGTCCCAGGATGCTGTGGGAGGTGAGGGTGGAGATTGCAGGGGCTCTGACCCAAATTTTTAATTCCTCTCTGGCAACGGGGGAGGTGCCAGAGGACTGGAGAACAGCTAATGTGGTCCCACTATTTAAGAAAGGTTGTCGAGATAAGCCAGGGAACTACAGACCAATGAGTCTCATGTCAGTGGTAGGGAAACTATTGGAGAAAATTCTGAAGGAGAGAATCTATCTCCACTTGGAGAGGCAAAATTTGATTAGGAATAGTCAGCATGGCTTTGTCAGAGGGAGGTCATGCCTAACAAATTTGATTGAATTTTTTGAGCATGTGACCAGGTGTGTAGATGAGGGTACTGCAGTTGATGTAGTTTACATGGATTTCAGAAAAGCCTTTGACAAGGTCCCACATGGGAGACTTATCAACAAAGCAAATGCACATGGGATACAGGGTAACTTGATAAGGTGGATTCAAAATTGGCTTAGCTGTAGGAGACAGAGAGTGATGACAGACGGCTGTTTTAGTGACTGGAAGCCAGTGTCCAGTGGCGTACCACAGGGATCTGTGCTGGGTCCCCTATTGTTTGTCATTTATATAAACGACATCGATGACTATGTGGGGGGTAGGATCAGTAAGTTCGCGGATGACACAAAGATTGGCCGAGTGGTTAACAGTGAGGTGGAGTGTCTTAGGTTACAGGAAGATACAGACAGGATGGTCAAATGGGCAGAAAAGTGGCAGATGGAATTTAACACTGAAAAGTATGAGGTGATACACTTTGGAAGGAGTAATGTGACATGGAAGTATTCAATGAATGGCCTGACACTGGGAAGTTCCGAGGAACAAAGGGACCTTGGCGTGTTTGTCCATAAATCTCTGAAGGCAGAAGGGCAGGTTAATAGGGTGGTGAAAAAGGCATATGGGACACTTGCCTTTATCAATCGAGGCATAGATTACAAAAGCAGGGACGTCATGTTGGAGTTGTACAGAACTTTGGTAAGGCCACAGCTGGAGTACTGTGTGCAATTCTGGTCGCCACATTATAGGAACGATGTGATTGCATTGGAGGGGGTGCAGAGGCGATTCACCAGGATGTTGCCTGGGATGAAACATTTAAGCTATGAAGAGAGGTTGGATAGGCTTGGGTTGTTTTCGCTGGAGCAGAGAAGACTGAGGGGTGACCTGATTGAGGTGTACAAGATTATGAGGGGCATGGACAGGGTGGATAGGGAGCAGCTGTTCCCCTTAGTTGGAGGGTCAGTTACGAGGGGTCACAAGTTTAAGGTGAGGGGCGGGAGGTTTAAGGGGGATTTGAGGAAGAACTTTTTTACCCAGAGGGTGGTGACTATCTGGAATGCCCTGCCTGGGAGGGTGGTAGAGGCAGGTTGCCTCACATCCTTTAAAAAGTACCTGGATGAGCACTTGGCACGTCATAACATTCAAGGCTATGGGCCAAGTGCTGGCAAATGGGATTAGGTAGACAGGTCAGGTGTTTTAATGCATCGGTGCAGACTCGATGGGCCGAAGGGCCTCTTCTGCACTGTATGATTCTGTGAAATGAAAGTTCTCTCTTTCTGTTACAGACCTTGGGAATCGTATCACGGATTTGGGCAAGTTTGTGGGTCGATTGCAGTCGGAGATTAAGCGGTTACGATACAGCATGGGAGCAGCCGGCAGCACCGCAAAATCCGGCGATGCCACCACCGTCCTCGGAAAATACATCCTTGGGGCCCGGAATCGCTTCCACGAAGTGGACCAGGACTCGGACGCGGGCTCCCCCAAGTCCTCCTTCAAGGTCATCGTCCACCAGAACTCGGAGGACGGGGTTTTACCACCCATGGCCAGCAAGGTGGGTGGGCAGGAGGAGGAGGATGATGAAGGGTGTCCACCATACCCCAGTAAGGGAGTGGAGACCAGCGGTCCCACTGATTCGCTGATGGGCATCGAAGCAGGCGAGGGCTCCTCGATGGAGAAGAGCGGAGGAGATTCGGGCAAAGCAGGAGAGGAGAAAGACTGAAAGGGGGAAAATAATTGGCATTAAAGGAGAATTGGGATTGGGAACTTGAATGTTCTCCGTGGATCCATTGGACTTAGCATGCTATCTGCAGGAGCATCATTACAGTCTCACTACCCTCGCTAAACTCATCGCTATTATCTAACATTTAAAAAGGCAGCAAATTATCTTTAAGTAAACACTAGGATTTTAACTGAAACAAACTCTAATTTTTTATGTCTAGTTTTCTCTAGGTATGGAATCATTAGAAGGGATTGAGTGTAAAGATGTAATATATTTAGATTTCCTCGAGGCCTTTGGCTCATGACTAAGGTCAGAGATTGTGAAGTAGGGACTGGTAGCAGAAGGAATAACAAGCTGACTACAAAACCCAAAACCCAGAGAACGGGTCAAAGGCAAATGAACTTGGATATAGATCAGTGTGAGGGGGTGCATTTTGGTAGGAAGAATAAGGAGGCCACAAACTCCTTGGAGGTAAGCCTCTAAGTGGGTAGAGGAGCAGAGTGATCCAGGAGTCCGCATACACAAAGCACTAAAAGTAGTGACACAGGTTAATAAAAGCAAACAACGCACTGGGGTTTATTTCTAGAGGAATGGAATTGAAACGTTCTGTTAAACTTGTGTGATACTTTGGTTAGCCTTCACCGGAACGGTTCTGGTCTCCATATTGTAAAGTGGGTACAGAGGCACTGGAATATATGTTCAATAAAGATTTACCAGGATGATACCAGGACTGAAAGATTTTACCAATCAGGAAAGATTGAACAGGCTGGGGCTCTTTCCTCTAGAAAAGTGAAGGCTGAGGGGGAACCTGATGGAGGTCTTTAAAATGATGAAAAGGTTTCGGGAGGGTAGATTTCCTTGTGGGGGTGATCAGAAAAGGGGCCATTAACATAAGATGGTCACTAGCATGAGCGGTTGGGCTGAATGGCCTGTTTCTGTGCTGGAGACTTGATGTAAAGGGGATTGAGTGGGACAGTGAGACTGAGACTAGCCTTTGATCTCTGGGACCTGACATTCCAATCCAGCCCAGGAGGAGGCGATGAATAGCTTGACTGTGATTCATGAAATGAGTTTGGTACATTGTACAATCAGTTCTAAGCACAGATCAGCCCAGCATTACAAACACTCCCTAATCTAGCACCAAATTTATAAACACTCAAAGTAAGAGGCCATGGATTGGGATAGTGTAGAGGGAGCTTTACTCTGTATCTAACCCCGTGCTGTACCTGTCCTGGGAGTGTTTGATGGGGACAGTATAGAGGGAGCTTTACTCTGTATCTAACCCCGTGCTGTACCTGGCCTGGGAGTGTTTGATGGGGACAGTATAGAGGGAGCTTTACTCTGTATCTAACCCCGTGCTGTACCTGTCCTGGGAGTGTTTGATGGGGATACTGTGGAGGGAGCTTTACTCTGTATCTCACCAATGTTTAATACTGGGATTGAGTGTCTGAAATGGAATGTGTTCTATTTCTCTGTACCGACATCCCTTGACTTGAACGCAAACCTGATCTAAAGTATGTGTTGGGAGAGGCTCCTCACACTGGGAGTCCTGACTTCACATTCGCCTTTGCTGTTTTGTTTAACTCCTGTTTTCTCTCGGCTACCCCCCACATCCTCAGTGAGTTTGAATGGGGGCAGTGAGGGGCTCTGGTCCTCATTGACTGGAGGCCTGGCCTATGTTGGGATTCTGAATTCAGTGTCCCAGAATGAGCAGGATTCTGAACAGTTGAAATACTGAGGGGGTTGTAAACCAGGAGGAGGGGAGTTTACAGTATTCAACCCTGAATGCAGCAGTGATTGGGCCTTGCTGGATGGAGTACAACAGGATTGCAACCAATTGAAAGAGTGCTTGAATTAAAGAGCGAGTCTCACTGTAAAAGCCCATTTAATGCGTCCCGTGTGAAATTTGTTTTCTCTCCTCTTGTTCTGGTCTTGTACTTTGAGTGAGTTACATTCTCAATGTGCTGAGGTTTTAGATAAGAGTTAAGTAAAATCATTTTAGTTAGCCTCCCTATAAAATAAAGTGCCATCAACACAGAAAAAGCAGCTGATTGGTGAGTGGCTTGAGACGTTTTTGTATTTAAGTAGTTAGTTTAATAGTCTATTAAATAGAGACACAGCAGGGCATCATGGATCCGTGGAGCACAGATCCTGCTTCATGTGAGAACTCTAGGACACTTCTCATGTCCTGGGCAACCACATGTAAGTGTCAACAGCTCCAGCTGCTCAAACTCCAGGTTTCAGAGCTGGAGTAGCTGCCCGTGTCACTGTGGTGCATCCCTGAGGTTGTGTTTTGTGGATAACATGTTTATAGATGTGGTCAGCCCGCAGCTAATGAGTACACAGGCAGAGGGGGAATGGGTAACCACCAGGCAATTGAGAAGAAACAGGCAGGTAGTGCAGGAATCCCCCGAGTGCATCTCACTCTCCAAGCGGTATTCAGTCCTGAATACTGGTGAGAGTAATGGTTCCTCTGGGGGGTGCAGCCAGAGCCACGTTCACAGCACCACAGCTGGCTCAAATGTACAGGGGGGCAGGAGAAGGATTCGAAAAATAATAGTGACCGGGGCTTCTATAGTTCGGGGAACAGACAGGCTTTTCTGCAGTCACAGACATGAATCCAGGATGGTGTGTTGCCTCCCTGGTGCCAGGGTCAAGGATGTCATGGAGCAGAGCACCCTGATGGGGAGGGCAAGCAGCCAGCAGTTGTCATCCACGTTAGTACCAATGACAGGTAGAAAGAGGGATAAGGAACTGCAGTCAGAGTTTACTGAGCTAGGAAAGAAACTAGCAAGCAGGACCTCAAAGGTAATAATCTCTGGATTACTCCCAGTACCATGTGCAAGTGAGTATAGAAATAGGAGGGTAAAGCAAATTAATGCGTAGCTGGAGGGAGAACTTTAGATTCTTGGGTCATTGGGACAGGCTGTGGGGGAGATGGGACCTATACAGTCCGGACAGGTTGCACTTGAACAGAGCCGGGACTGAGTTCCTTGTGGAGCGTTTTGCTAGTGCTGTTGGGGAAGGTTTAAACTCACTTGGCAGGGGTGTGGGAACCAGGAGATAATATCAGAGAGGAATCCCAAGGTGTATAATACTGGCAGAGATAGATAGCACTAGAGTAGGAAATATTAAGTTATTAGGTAGGGTCAGATTAAGGGAGAAAGAAATAAATTCTGTATCAGGGTTACTCTGTGTGCATGTCAGAGTGTTAATAAGACTGGTGAGGTACAGGTTCAGATTGCCATGTGGAAATATGATGTTGTGGTTATAACAGAGACCTGGCTCAAAGAAGGGCAGGACTGGGTGTTAAATATTCCTGGATACAAGGTCTTCAGGGAAGGGAAAAAAGTGGGGATGGGTGGTAGTATTGATTAAGGAGAGCATTGCAGTGCTGGAGAAAAAGGATGTCCCAGAAGGGTCGAGGACAGAATCAATTTGGCTAGAGCTAAGGAACATAAAGGTGCAGTTACATTACTTGGTGTTGTCGATAGGCCACCAGCTAGTGGGAAAGATGTGTAGGAACAAATTTGCAAGGAAATTGGAGAGGTGCAAAAAATTATAGGGTAGTTATAATGGGGGATTTTAATTATCCAAACACAGACTGGGATAATAGTCGTGTAAAAAGCAGTGAGGGGCAAGAGTTCCTAGAGTGTATTCAGGAAAATTTTCTAGAGCAGTCCGTTTCTAGTCCAACGAGAAAGGAGGCACTGCTAAACCTGGTCATGGGAATGAGGTGGGCCAAATGGATCAAGTATCAGTGGGAGAGCATTTAGGGGATAGTGATCATTGTATCATAAGGTTTAGACTGACTATGGAAAAGGACAAAGAGCAATCCAGGGTAAGAATAATTAACCGGGGAAAGCCAACTTCAATGGGATAAGAATGGAGCTGGGGTGAATAAATTGGAGTCAAAGGTTGGCAGGAAAACTGGTAGATGAACAATTCAACCTTCAAAGAAAGAGATAGTTTGGGCACAGTCAAGGTATAGTCCCTTGAAGGGGACAGGTAGGGCAAACAGAACCAGAACTCCCTTGATGACGAAAGAGAGAGTAAGATGAAGCAGTAAAAGGGTGCATATGACAGATGTCAGGAGAATAAAACAATTGAGAACCAGGCTGAATATAGAAGGTTCAGAGGGGAAGTGAAAAAACAAAGAGAAGCAAAGAGAAAGTATGAGAAGAGACTGGCAGCTAACATAAAAGGAAAACCAAAAGTCTGTAGGCACATAAATGGTAAAAGGAGGAGTGGGACCGATTAGGGACCTAAAAGGGGATTTATGCATGGAGGCAGAGATATCTGAGATACTAAATGAGTACTTTGCATCTGTCTTTACAAGGAAGAAGATGCTGCCAAAGCCATAGTGAAGAGGAGGTAGTTGAGGGGCTAAAAATTGGTAAAGAGGAGGTATTAGATAGGCTGGCTGTACTTGAAGTTAATAAAGTCACCAGGACCGGATCAGTTACATCCAAGGATACTGAGGGACATATGGGTGGAAATTGCTGAGGCACTGGCCATAATCTTCCAAACTTCCTTAGAGGGGGAGAGCGGGGGTGATGGTAGCATAGTGGTAATGTCAGTGAACTAGTAATCCAGAGACCCAGGCTAATGCCCTTGGGACACAGGTTCTAATCCCACTACAGCAGCTGGTGAAATTTGAATTCAATTAATAATCTGGAATTGAAAGCTAGTCTCAGTAATGGTGCTATGAAATTATCATCGATTGTTGTAAAAACCCATCTGGTTCACTAATGTTCTTTAGGGAAGGAAATCTGCCTACATGTGACTCCAGATCCACAGCAATGTGGTTGACTCTTAATTGCTCTCTGAAATGGCCGAGCGAGACACTCAGTTGTTAAGGGCAATTAGGGATGGGCAACAAATGCTGGCCTGGCCAGTGACGCCCACATCCCATGAAAGAATAAAAAAAACTACAGGTGTGGTGCCAGAGGAGAATTGCAAATGTTATTCAAAAATTGTGTAAGGACAAGCTCATTTTAACCTCGGTGGTGGGAAATCTTTTAGAAATGATAATTTGGGACAAAATTAATAGTCACTTGAACAAATGAGGATTAATTGAGGAAAGTGAGCACAGATTTGTTAAGGGAAATTGTGTTTAACTAAATTGCTTGAAGTAACAGAGAGGGTTGATGAGGGTAATGTGGTTGATGTGGTGTACATGGACTTCCAAAAAGCATTTGATAAAGTGCCACATAACAGGCTTAACAGCAAATTTAAAGCCCGGGGAATAAAAAGGGCAATAGCAGCCTGGATACAAAATTGACTGAGTGACAGGAAACAGAGTGTAGTTGTGAATTGTTATAGTTTGGACCAGAGGAAGGTATTTATTTAGAGATACAGCACTGAAACAGGCCCTTCGGCCCACCGAGTCTGTGCCGACCAACAACCACCCATTTATACTAACCCTACAGTAATCCCATATTCCCTACCACCTACCTACAATTTACAACGGCCAATTTACCTATCACCTACAAGTCTTTTGGATGTGGGAGGAAACCGGAGCACCCGGCGAAAACCCACGCAGACACAGGGAGAACTTGCAAACTCCGCACAGGCAGTACCCAGAATCGAACCCGGGTCCCTGGAGCTGTGAGGCTGCGGTGCTAACCACTGCGCCACTGTGCCGCCCTTATACAGTGGGTTCCCCAGGGGTCGGTGTTTGGACTCCTGCTTTTCTTGATATATGTTAATGACCTAGAGAGCATAATTTCAAAATTTGCGATGACACAAAACTTGGACGTATGGTGAACTGTGAGGAGGATAGTGATAAACCTTAAGAGGACATAGACAGGCTGGTGGAATGGGGTGGACACGGGGCAGAAGACATTTAACGTAGCGAAGTGTGAATTGATTCAGTTTGGTAGGAAGAATGAAGACAGACAATATAAATTAAAGGGTACAATTCTAAAGGGGTGTTGGAGCAGAGGGACCTGGGGATATATGTGCAGAGGCAGATTCAATCGAGGCTTTCAAAAGAGAATTGGATAATTCACTGAAGGGAGAAAACTTGCAGGGTTATAGGGAAAGTGGGACAAGGTGAGTTGCTCTTGCATAGAACTGGCACAGACATGACAGCCTGAATGGCCTCCTTCTGTGCTGTAACCATTTGATGAAGCTTTCAGGGGGCTTTTACAGTGTCAGCTGTAGTTCAGTGGTTAGCACTCTCATCCCTGAGGCCGAAGGTTGTCAGTTCAAGTCCTACTCCAAAAACTTAAGCACTTAATCTAGATGGACACACTCAGTGCAGTAGTGAGGGAGTGCTGCACTGTCGGAGGGTCAGTACTGAGGGAGTGCTGCACTGTCGGAGGGTCAGTACTGAGGGAGTGCTGCACTGTCGGAGAGTCAGTACTGAGGGAGTGCTGCACTGTCGGAGAGTCAGTACTGAGGGAGTGCTGCACTGTCGGAGGGTCAGTACTGAGGGAGTGCTGCACTGTCGGAGAGTCAGTACTGAGGAAGTGCTGCACTGTCGGAGGGTCAGTACTGAGGAAGTACTGCACTGTCGGAGGGTCAGTACTGAGGGAGTGCTGCACTGTCGAAGGGTCAGTACTGAGGGAGTGCTGCACTGTCGGAGAGTCAGTACTGAGGGAGTGCTGCACTGTCGGAGAGTCAGTACTGAGGGAGTGCTGCACTGTCGGAGAGTCAGTACTGAGGGAGTGCTGCACTGTCGGAGGGTCAGTACTGAGGGAGTGCTGCACTGTCGGAGAGTCAGTACTGAGGGAGTGCTGCACTGTCGGAGAGTCAGTACTGAGGGAGTGCTGCACTGTCGGAGGGTCAGTACTGAGGGAGTGCTGCACTGTCGGAGAGTCAGTACTGAGGAAGTGCTGCACTGTCGGAGGGTCAGTACTGAGGAAGTACTGCACTGTCGGAGAGTCAGTGCTGAGGGGGTGCTGCACTGTCGGAGGGTCAGTACTGAGGAAGTACCGCACTGTCGGAGAGTCAGTACTGAGGGAGTGCTGCACTGTCGGAGAGTCAGTACTGAGGGAGTGCTGCACTGTCGGAGAGTCAGTACTGAGGGAGTGCTGCACTGTCGGAGAGTCAGTGCTGAGGGGGTGCTGCACTGTCGGAGGGTCAGTACTGAGGAAGTACCGCACTGTCGGAGAGTCAGTACTGAGGGAGTGCTGCACTGTCGGAGAGTCAGTACTGAGGGAATGCTGCACTGTCGGAGAGTCAGTGCTGAGGGGGTGCTGCACTGTCGGAGGGTCAGTACTGAGGAAGTACCGCACTGTCGGAGAGTCAGTACTGAGGGAGTGCTGCACTGTCGGAGAGTCAGTACTGAGGGAGTGCTGCACTGTCGGAGAGTCAGTACTGAGGGAGTGCTGCACTGTCGGAGAGTCAGTGCTGAGGGGGTGCTGCACTGTCGGAGGGTCAGTACTGAGGAAGTACCGCACTGTCGGAGAGTCAGTACTGAGGGAGTGCTGCACTGTCGGAGAGTCAGTGCTGAGGGGGTGCTGCACTGTTGGAGGGTCAGTACTGAGGAAGTACCGCACTGTCGGAGAGTCAGTACTGAGGGAGTGCTGCACTGTCGGAGAGTCAGTACTGAGGGAGTGCTGCACTGTCGGAGTGTCAGTGCTGAGGGAGTGCTGTACTGTCGGAGGGTCAGTACTGAGGGAATGCTGCACTGTTGGAGAGTCAGTGCTGAGGGGGTGCTGCACTGTCGGAGGGTCAGTACTGAGGAAGTACCGCACTGTCGGAGAGTCAGTACTGAGGGAGTGCTGCACTGTCGGAGAGTCAGTGCTGAGGGGGTGCTGCACTGTTGGAGGGTCAGTACTGAGGAAGTACCGCACTGTCGGAGAGTCAGTACTGAGGGAGTGCTGCACTGTCGGAGAGTCAGTGCTGAGGGGGTGCTGCACTGTCGGAGAGTCAGTACTGAGGGAGTGCTGCACTGTCAGAGAGTCAGTGCTGAGGGGGTGCTGCACTGTTGGAGGGTCAGTACTGAGGAAGTACCGCACTGTCGGAGAGTCAGTACTGAGGGAGTGCTGCACTGTCGGAGAGTCAGTGCTGAGGGAGTGCTGCACTGTCGGAGAGTCAGTACTGAGGGAGTGCTGCACTGTCGGAGGGTCAGTACTGAGGGAGTGCTGCACGGTCGGAGAGTCAGTACTGAGGGAGTGCTGCACTGTCGGAGAGTCCGTGCTGAGGGAGTGCTGTACTGTCGGAGAGTCAGTGCTGAGGGAGTGCTGTACTGTCGGAGAGTCAGTGCAGGTGGGGTGCTGCACTGTCGGAGAGTCAGTGCAGAGGGGGGGGTGCTGCGCTGTCGGAGAGTCAGTACTGAGGGAGTGCTGCACTGTCGGAGAGTCAGTGCTGAGGGAGTGCTGTACTGTCGGAGAGTCAGTGCAGGGGGGGTGCTGCACTGTCGGAGAGTCAGTGCAGGGGGGGTGCTGCACTGTCGGAGAGTCAGTGCAGGGGGGGTGCTGTACTGTCGGAGAGTCAGTGCTGAGGGAGTGCTGTACTGTCGGAGAGTCAGTGCAGGTGGGGTGCTGCACTGTCGGAGAGTCAGTGCAGAGGGGGGGGTGCTGCGCTGTCGGAGAGTCAGTACTGAGGGAGTGCTGCACTGTCGGAGAGTCAGTGCTGAGGGAGTGCTGTACTGTCGGAGAGTCAGTGCAGGGGGGGTGCTGCACTGTCGGAGAGTCAGTGCAGGGGGGGTGCTGCACTGTCGGAGAGTCAGTGCAGGGGGGGTGCTGTACTGTCGGAGAGTCAGTGCTGAGGGAGTGCTGCACTGTCGGAGAGTCAGTGCAGGGGGGGTGCTGCACTGTCGGAGAGTCAGTGCAGGGGGGGTGCTGCACTGTCGGAGAGTCAGTGCAGTGGGGGGTGCTGCACTGTCGGAGAGTCAGTGCTGAGGGAGTGCTGCACTGTCGGAGAGTCAGTACTGAGGGAGTGCTGCACTGTCGGAGAGTCAGTACTGAGGGAGTGCTGCACTGTCGGAGAGTCAGTACTGAGGGAGTGCTGTACTGTCGGAGATGAGACAATAAAGTGCAGTCCTGTCTGCTCTCTCTGAGAAGGCATTATCTCTGTGAGATACTGGGGTATTATTTCAGTGAGGAGAATTGAAGTTCTAATATTTATCCAACATCAGCAACAATCTTGGTCATTCAAGATTCTGGCTGTGTGCAAAATGGAGTTTGCTGACTATCTAAAGTGAATCATTGGATGCCAAGGATTTTGAGGCATTATTGAGAGTTCTGATGAGGCAGTGTCAGGGATGCAATCTGGAAAATTCACACACCCACCTTTACTGAAATTCTAATAACAGAATCTTCTGACTGGAAACGTAGAGGTCAGCTCTCTTGGGAAATAGAAGTGGGCGCAGCCCAATGAAGCTGAGTAAAGAGAGATTTGCATTATCACAAACAAGATCAACCACATTTCAAATGTGTGATGAGTGTTTTTATAATGAGCCAAAATTAAGATCTCCAGAGGGGGCCTGGGGACTGTAGTTATTGAATTGACAAACTGAAATACATCAGTCAGAGCTTGTTTATTGCAGCTCGTGCCCACTGGGGAATCCGACTACAACAACTGTAGCACATTGACTGCTCCCCTGGGGCACACCTCATCTGCACCTCAACCCAACCATTCAGCTGAAAACATGCACACAATAGTTTCAATTTTGCAACAATTTGCATTTATATAGCACCTTTAAGAAACTGTCCTAAGGCATTTCACAGGGGTGATTATCAAACAGAATTTAACACTGAGTCCATGTAAGGAGATATTAGAGACAGGTGAGCAAAATCTTGGTCAAAGCGATCATCTTAAGGAGCATCTTAAAGGAGGAGAGAGCGGTAGATGCTGTATGTTTGTTCGGTATGCTGCCGCCTTATTTAGTATAGCCCGAGAGATTCTTAATCTGTAGTAGTTAAACATTAATCTTCATTACATTATAACTATTTACACTCCACAATAGCCTGTGTGACTCTTCCAAAAGCCACACTGCATCTATTCATGAGTCTCTCACGTGATCTCTTACATCATTATGGTACGAGGTATTTTTTACACTCTCTCAATATTAACCCTTTCAGACCCTTATACTACATCTCCCTGCAAGTCTTCATCCAAATACTTATTTACATACATTCATTTTTTTATTTACATACTACCCCATCTCTGACTTCATAGACTCGACCTGTCAGGAGGCTTCACAACTCTCCCTGATCTTATTATCATCAGATTTGGAAGATTGGTTGTCTTTCTCTGATCTCTTGTGTCTTGACTTAGATGGCTTCATGGAGTTTTGGAGTACTCAGTGCTTTCTGATCTTCCAGTTCAACATTTAAATCGAATAAATATATGACTGATTGGCGTCGTTGAGGCAATTCCAAAGCTTAAGGCCGCGGCAACTGAAGGGAGTGCTGCACTGTCAGAGGTACTGTCTTTTGGATGAGACATTAAACAGAGTTTCCATCTGCCCTCTCATCATATTGCTGTCTGTGGGATCTTGCTGTGTGCAAATTGGCTGCTGTGTTTCCGACATTACAACAGTGGCCACAGTTCAAAAGAACTTCATTGGCTGTAAAGTGCTGTGAGATATCCTGAGGGTATGAAAGGCGCTATAGAAATGCACAATCCCTCGAACTTTCCTGATAAGAATCAGAGAAAATATAATTAAGTGTCAAAAAATATTTCAAAGTCCACCATAAAATCAACACATATGGCAAACAGGGACTGCCTGATATTTGCCAATTCATAAACATTTAGTTGGTGGTCTGAGTTGGATCGATCACCAGGTTAATGATTGCTGCATTCCCTCAGTTGCCAGCTGCTGTTCACTGTGCATAGATCATCCAACATCCCATCATCCATCATCCTGTATTCAACATTCAACATCCAACATTCAACATCCAGCGTCCATCATCCAGCATCCAGAGGGTCAGTACTGAGGGAGTGCTGCACTGTCAGAGGGTCAGTACTGAGGGAGTGCTGCACTGTCAGAGGGTCAGTACTGAGGGAGTGCTGCACTGTCAGAGGGTCAGTACTGAGTGAGTGCTGCACTGTCAGAGGGTCAGTACTGAGGGAGTGCTGCACTGTCGGAGGGTCAGTACTGAGTGAGTGCTGCACTGTCAGAGGGTCAGTACTGAGGGAGTGCTGCACTGTCGGAGGGTCAGTACTGAGTGAGTGCTGCACCGTCGGAGGGTCAGTACTGAGTGAGTGCTGCACCGTCGGAGGGTCAGTACTGAGGGAGTGCTGCACTGTCGGAGGGTCAGTACTGAGTGAGTGCTGCACCGTCGGAGGGTCAGTACTGAGTGAGTGCTGCACCGTCGGAGGGTCAGTACTGAGTGAGTGCTGCACCGTCGGAGGGTCAGTACTGAGTGAGTGCTGCACCGTCGGAGGGTCAGTACTGAGTGAGTGCTGCACCGTCGGAGGGTCAGTACTGAGGGAGTGCTGCACTGTCAGAGGGTCAGTACTGAGTGAGTGCTGCACTGTCAGAGGGTCAGTACTGAGGGAGTGCTGCACTATCAGAGGGTCAGTACTGAGTCAGTGCTGCACCGTCGGAGGGTCAGTACTGAGGGAGTGCTGCACTATCAGAGGGTCAGTACTGAGTCAGTGCTGCACTGTCGGAGGGTCAGTACTGAGGGAGTGCTGCACTGTCGGAGGGTCAGAACTGAGGGAGTGCTGCACTGTCAGAGGGTCAGTACTGAGGGAGCAGTGCACTGTCAGAGGGTCAGTACTGAGGGAGTGCTGCACTCCCTCTGTACTGCCCCTCTGACAATGCAGCACTCCCTCAGTTCTGACGCTCTGACAATGCAGTACTCCCTCAGTTCTGACCCTCTGACAATGCAGCACTCCATCAGTACTGCCCATCTGCCAATGCAGCACTCCCTCAGTACTGTCCCTCTGAAAGTTCAGCACTCCCTCTGTACTGCCCCTCTGACAATGCAGCACTCCCTCAGTTCTGACCCTCTGACAATGCAGCACTCCCTCAGTACTGCCCATCTGCCAATGCAGCACTCCCTCAGTACTGTCCCTCTGAAAGTTCAGCACTCCCTCAGTTCTGACCCTCTGAAAGTTCAGCACTCCCTCAGTTCTGACCCTCTGACAATGCAGCACTCCCTCAGTACTGCCCCTCTGACAATGCCGTACTCCCTCAGTTCTGACCCTTTGACAGTGCAGCACTCCCTCTGTACTGCCCCTCTGACAATGCAGCACTCTCTCAGTTCTGACACTCTGACAATGCAGTACTCCCTCAGTTCTGACCCTCTGACAATGCAGCACTCCCTCAGTACTGTCCATCTGCCAATGCAGCACTCCATCAGTACTGTCCCTCTGACAATGCAGCATTCCGTCAGTTCTGACCCTCTGACAATGCCGTATCCCTCAGTTCTGACCCTCTGACAATGCAGCACTCCCTCAGTTCTGACCCTCTGACAATGCAGCACTCTCTCAGTTCTGACCCTCCGACAGTGCAGCACTCCCTCAGTTCTGACCCCCTGACAGTGCAGCACTCCTTCAGTTCTGACCCTCCGACAGTGCAGCACTCCCTCAGTTCTGACCATCCGACAGTGCAGCACTCCTTCAGTTCTGACCCTCCGACAGTGCAGCACTCCCTCTGTACTGCCCCTCTGACAATGCCGTAATCCCTCAGTTCTGACCCTCTGACAATGCAGTACTCCCTCTGTACTGCCCCTCTGACAATGCAGCACTCCCTCAGTACTGCCCCTCTGACAATGCCGTACACCCTCAGTTCTGACCCTTTGACAGTGCAGCACTCCCTCTGTACTGCCCCTCTGACAATGCAGCACTCCCTCAGTTCTGACGCTCTGACAATGCAGTACTCCCTCAGTTCTGACCCTCTGACAATGCAGCACTCCCTCAGTACTGCCCATCTGCCAATGCAGCACTCCCTCAGTACTATCCCTCTGAAAGTTCAGCACTCCCTCTGTACTGCCCCTCTGACAATGCAGCACTCCCTCAGTTCTGACGCTCTGACAATGCAGTACTCCCTCAGTTCTGACCCTCTGACAATGCAGCACTCCCTCAGTACTGCCCATCTGCCAATGCAGCACTCCCTCAGTACTGTCCCTCTGAAAGTTCAGCACTCCCTCAGTTCTGACCCTCTGAAAGTTCAGCATTCCCTCAGTTCTGACCCTCTGACAATGCAGCACTCCCTCAGTTCTGACCCTTTGACAGTGCAGCACTCCCTAAGTTCTGACCCTCTAACAATGCAGCACTCCCTCAGTACTGCCCCTCTGACAATGCAGCATTCCCTCAGTTCTGACGCTCTGACAATGCAGTACTCCCTCATTTCTGACCTTCCAACAGTGCAGCACTCCCTCAGTTCTGACCCTCTGAAAGTTCAGCACTCCCTCCTTTATGACACTCCGACAGTGCAGCACTCCTTCAGTTCTGACCCTCTGACAGTGCAGCATTCCCTCAGTTCTGAACTTACAGTGCAGCGCTCCCTCAGTTCTATCCCTCTGACAGTGCAGCATTCCCTCAGTTCTGACCCTCCGACAGTGCAGCACTCCCTCAGTTCTGACCCTCCGACATGCAGCACTCTCTCAGTTCTGACCCTCCGACAGTGCAGCACTCCCTCAGTTCTGACCCTCCAGCAGTGCAGCACTCACTCAGTACGGAAACTCTGACAGTGCAGCACTCCCTCAGTACTGAACCTCTGACAGTGCACTGCTTGCTCCGTACTGCCCCTCACACAATGCAGTACTTCCTCAGTACTGACCCTCCAACAGTGCAGCACTCCGTCAGTATTACCCTTTGACAGTGCAGAACTCCCTCAGTACTGACCCTTCGACAGTGCAGCATTCCCTCAGTACTGACCCTCCGACAGTGCAGCACTCCCTCAGTACTGACCCTCCGACAGTGCAGCACTCCCTCAGTACTGACCCTCCGACAGTGCAGCACTCCCTCAGTACTGACCCTCTGACAATGCCGTAATCCCTCAGTTCTGACCCTCTGACAATGC
Source organism: Heterodontus francisci (assembly GCF_036365525.1). Classification (NCBI taxonomy): domain Eukaryota; kingdom Metazoa; phylum Chordata; class Chondrichthyes; order Heterodontiformes; family Heterodontidae; genus Heterodontus; species Heterodontus francisci. The sequence continues at coordinate 4,751,010 of NC_090376.1, forward strand.
AGTACTCCCTCAGTTCTGACCCTCCGACAGTGCAGCACTCCCTCTGGACTGCCCCTCTGACAATGCAGCACTCCCTCAGTACTGCCCCTCTGACAATGCCGTACTCCTTCAGTTCTGACCCTTTGACAGTGCAGCACTCCCTCTGTACTGCCCCTCTGACAATGCAGCACTCCCTCAGTTCTGACGCTCTGACAATGCAGCACTCCCTCAGTACTGCCCATCTGCCAATGCAGCACTCCCTCAGTACTGTCCCTCTGACAATGCAGCACTCCGTCAGTTCTGACCCTCTGACAATGCCGTACTCCCTCAGTTCTGACCCTCTGACAATGCAGCACTCCCTCAGTTCTGACCCTCTGACAATGCAGCACTCCCTCAGTTATGACCCTCTGAAAGTTCAGCACTCCCTCAGTTCTGACCCTCTGACGATGCAGTACTCCCTCATTTCTGACCTTCCGACAGTGCAGCACTCCCTCAGTTCTGACCCTCTGAAAGTTCAGCACTCCCTCAGTTCTGAACTTACAGTGCAGCACTCCCTCAGTTCTATCCCTCTGACAGTGCAGCATTCCCTCAGTTCTGACCCTCCGACAGTGCAGCACTCTCTCAGTTCTAACCCTCCGACAGTGCAGCACTCCCTCAGTTCTGACCCTCTGACAATGCAGTACTCCTTCAGTACTGCCCCTCTGACAATGCCGTACTCCCTCAGTTCTGACCCTCTGACAATGCAGCACTCCCTCAGTTATGACCCTCTGAAAGTTCAGCACTCCCTCAGTTCTGACCCTCTGACAATGCAGTACTCCCTCAGTTCTGACCCTCTGAAAGTTCAGCACTCCCTCAGTTATGACCCTCCGACAGTGCAGCACTCCCTCAGTTCTGACCCTCCGACAGTGCAGCACTCCCTCAGTTCTGACCCTCTGACAGTGCAGCACTCCTTCAGTTCTGACCCTCCGACAGTGCAGCACTCCCTCAGTTCTGACCCTCCGACCGTGCAGCACTCCTTCAGTTCTGACCCTCCGACAGTGCAGCACTCCCTCAGTTCTGACCCTCCGACAGTGCAGCACTCCCTCTGTACTGCCCCTCTGACAATGCCGTAATCCCTCAGTTCTGACCCTCTGACAATGCAGTACTCCCTCAGTTCTGACCCTCCGACAGTGCAGCACTCCCTCTGTACTGCCCCTCTGACAATGCAGCACTCCCTCAGTACTGCCCCTCTGACAATGCCGTACTCCCTCAGTTCTGACCCTTTGACAGTGCAGCACTCCCTCTGTACTGCCCCTCTGACAATGCAGCACTCCCTCAGTTCTGACGCTCTGACAATGCAGTACTCCCTCAGTTCTGACCCTCTGACAATGCAGCACTCCATCAGTACTGCCCATCTGCCAATGCAGCACTCCCTCAGTACTGTCCCTCTGAAAGTTCAGCACTCCCTCTGTACTGCCCCTCTGACAATGCAGCACTCCCTCAGTTCTGACCCTCTGACAATGCAGCACTCCCTCAGTACTGCCCATCTGCCAATGCAGCACTCCCTCAGTACTGTCCCTCTGAAAGTTCAGCACTCCCTCAGTTCTGACCCTCTGAAAGTTCAGCACTCCCTCAGTTCTGACCCTCTGACAATGCAGCACTCCCTCAGTACTGCCCCTCTGACAATGCCGTACTCCCTCAGTTCTGACCCTTTGACAGTGCAGCACTCCCTCTGTACTGCCCCTCTGACAATGCAGCACTCTCTCAGTTCTGACACTCTGACAATGCAGTACTCCCTCAGTTCTGACCCTCTGACAATGCAGCACTCCCTCAGTACTGTCCATCTGCCAATGCAGCACTCCATCAGTACTGTCCCTCTGACAATGCAGCATTCCGTCAGTTCTGACCCTCTGACAATGCCGTATCCCTCAGTTCTGACCCTCTGACAATGCAGCACTCCCTCAGTTCTGACCCTCTGACAATGCAGCACTCTCTCAGTTCTGACCCTCCGACAGTGCAGCACTCCCTCAGTTCTGACCCCCTGACAGTGCAGCACTCCTTCAGTTCTGACCCTCCGACAGTGCAGCACTCCCTCAGTTCTGACCATCCGACAGTGCAGCACTCCTTCAGTTCTGACCCTCCGACAGTGCAGCACTCCCTCTGTACTGCCCCTCTGACAATGCCGTAATCCCTCAGTTCTGACCCTCTGACAATGCAGTACTCCCTCTGTACTGCCCCTCTGACAATGCAGCACTCCCTCAGTACTGCCCCTCTGACAATGCCGTACACCCTCAGTTCTGACCCTTTGACAGTGCAGCACTCCCTCTGTACTGCCCCTCTGACAATGCAGCACTCCCTCAGTTCTGACGCTCTGACAATGCAGTACTCCCTCAGTTCTGACCCTCTGACAATGCAGCACTCCCTCAGTACTGCCCATCTGCCAATGCAGCACTCCCTCAGTACTATCCCTCTGAAAGTTCAGCACTCCCTCTGTACTGCCCCTCTGACAATGCAGCACTCCCTCAGTTCTGACGCTCTGACAATGCAGTACTCCCTCAGTTCTGACCCTCTGACAATGCAGCACTCCCTCAGTACTGCCCATCTGCCAATGCAGCACTCCCTCAGTACTGTCCCTCTGAAAGTTCAGCACTCCCTCAGTTCTGACCCTCTGAAAGTTCAGCATTCCCTCAGTTCTGACCCTCTGACAATGCAGCACTCCCTCAGTTCTGACCCTTTGACAGTGCAGCACTCCCTAAGTTCTGACCCTCTAACAATGCAGCACTCCCTCAGTACTGCCCCTCTGACAATGCAGCATTCCCTCAGTTCTGACGCTCTGACAATGCAGTACTCCCTCATTTCTGACCTTCCAACAGTGCAGCACTCCCTCAGTTCTGACCCTCTGAAAGTTCAGCACTCCCTCCTTTATGACACTCCGACAGTGCAGCACTCCTTCAGTTCTGACCCTCTGACAGTGCAGCATTCCCTCAGTTCTGAACTTACAGTGCAGCGCTCCCTCAGTTCTATCCCTCTGACAGTGCAGCATTCCCTCAGTTCTGACCCTCCGACAGTGCAGCACTCCCTCAGTTCTGACCCTCCGACATGCAGCACTCTCTCAGTTCTGACCCTCCGACAGTGCAGCACTCCCTCAGTTCTGACCCTCTGACAATGCAGTACTCCTTCAGTACTGCCCCTCTGACAATGCCGTACTCCCTCAGTTCTGACCCTCTGACAATGCAGCACTCCCTCAGTTATGACCCTCTGAAAGTTCAGCACTCCCTCAGTTCTGACCCTCTGACAATGCAGTACTCCCTCAGTTCTGACCCTCTGAAAGTTCAGCACTCCCTCCTTTATGACACTCCGACAGTGCAGCACTCCCTCAGTTTTGACCCTCTGACAGTGCAGCACTCCTTCAGTTCTGACCCTCCGACAGTGCAGCACTCCCTCAGTTCTGACCCTCCGACAGTGCAGCACTCCCTCAGTTCTGACCCTCTGACAGTGCAGCACTCCTTCAGTTCTGACCCTCCGACAGTGCAGCACTCCCTCAGTTCTGACCCTCCGACAGTGCAGCACTCCCTCTGTACTGCCCCTCTGACAATGCAGCACTCCCTCAGTACTGCCCCTCCGACAAGCAGCACTCTCTCTGTTCTGACCCTCTGACAGTGCTTCACTCCCTCATTATTGCCCCTCTGACAATGCCGTAATCCCTCAGTTCTGACCCTCTGACAATACAGTACTCCCTCAGTTCTGACCCTCTGACAATGCAGTACTCCCTCGGTACTGCCCCTCTCACAATGCAGCACTCCCTCCGTTCTGACCCTCTGACAATGCAGCACTCGCTCTGTCCTGACCCTCCGACATTGCAGCCCTCCCTCTGTACTGCCCCTCTGACAATGCAGCACTCCCTCGGTACTGCCCCTCTCACAATGCAGCACTCCCTCCGTTCTGACCCTCTGACAATGCAGTGCTCCTTCAGTACTGCCCCTCTGACAATGCAGCACTCCCTCAGTTCTGAACCTCTGACAGTGCAGCATTCCCTCAGTTCTATCCCTCTGACAGTGCAGCACTCCCTCAGTTCTGACCCTCCGACAGTGCAGCACTCCCTCAGTTCTGACCTTCCGACAGTGCAGCACTCCCTCAGTTCTGACACTCCGACAGTGCAGCACTCCCTCAGTTCTGACCCTCCGACAGTGCAGCACTCTCTCAGTTCTGACGCTCTGACAATGCAGTACTCCCTCAGTTCTGACCCTCTGACAATGCAGCACTCCCTCAGTACTGCCCCTCTGACAATGCAGTACTCCCTCAGTTCTGACCCTCCGACAGTGCAGCACTCCCTCTGTACTGCCCCTCTGACAATGCAGTACTCCTTCAGTTCTGACCCTCTGACAATGCAGCACTCCCTCAGTCCTGCCCCTCTGACAATGCAGTACTCCCTCAGTTCTGACCCTCCGACAGTGCAGCACTCCCTCTGTACTGCCCCTGCGACAGTGCAGCACTCTCTCAGTTCTGACGCTCTGACAATGCAGCACTCCCTCAGTTCTGACCCTCTGACAATGCAGCACTCCCTCAGTTCTGACCCTCCGACAGTGCAGCACTCCCTCTGTACTGCCCCTCTGACAATGCAGCACTCCCTCAGTACTGCCCCTCTGACAATGCAGCATTCCCTCAGTTCTGACGCTCTGACAATGCAGTACTCCCTCAGTTCTGACCCTCTGACAATGCAGTACTCCCTCAGTTCTGACCCTCCGACAGTGCAGCACTCCCTCAGTTCTGACCCTCCGACATTGCAGCCCTCCCTCTGTACTGCCCCTCTGACAATGCCGTACTCCCTCAGTTCTGACCCTCTGACAATGCAGCACTCCCTCAGTTATGACCCTCTGAAAGTTCAGCACTCCCTCAGTTCTGACCCTCTGACAATGCAGTACTCCTTCAGTACTGCCCCTCTGACAATGCAGTACTCCCTCAGTTCTGACCTTCCGACAGTGCAGCACTCCCTCTGTACTGCCCCTCTGACAATGCAGTACTCCCTCAGTTCTGACCTTCCGACAGTGCAGCACTCCCTCTGTACTGCCCCTCTGACAATGCAGCACTCCCTAAGTTCTGACCCTCTGAAAGTTCAGCACTCCCTCAGTTCTATCCCTCTGTCAGTGCAGCAGTCCCTCAGTTCTGACCCTCCGACAGTGCAGCACTCCCTCAGTTCTGACCCTCCGACAGTGCAGCACTCCCTCTATACTGCCCCTCTGACAATGCAGTACTCCCTCAGTTCTGACCCTCTGACAATGCAGCTCTCCCTCAGTACTGCCCCTCTGACAGTGCAGTACTCCCTCAGTTCTGAACCTCTGACAGTGCAGCATTCCCTCAGTTCTGACCCTCCGACAGTGCAGCACTCCCTCAGTTCTGACCCTCCGACAGTGCAGCACTCCCTCTGTACTGCCCCTCTGACAATGCCGTACTCCCTCAGTTCTGACCCTCTGACAATGCAGCTCTCCCTCAGTACTGCCCCTCTGACAGTGCAGCACTCCCTCAGTTCTGACGCTCTGACAATGCAGTACTCCCTCAGTTCTGACCCTCTGACAATGCAGCACTCCCTCAGTACTGCCCATCTGCCAATGCAGCACTCCTTCAGTACTGTCCCTCTGACAATGCAGCACTCCGTCAGTTCTGACCCTCTGACAATGCCGTACTCCCTCAGTTCTGACCCTCTGACAATGCAGCACTCCCTCAGTTTTGACCCTCTGACAATGCAGCACTCCCTCAGTTATGACCCTCTGAAAGTTCAGCACTCCCTCAGTTCTGACCCTCTGACAATGCAGCACTCCCTCAGTTCTGACCCTCTGAAAGTTCAGCACTCCCTCAGTTCTGAACTTACAGTGCAGCACTCCCTCAGTTCTATCCCTCTGACAGTGCAGCATTCCCTCAGTTCTGACCCTCCGACAGTGCAGCACTCCTTCAGTTCTATCCCTCTGACAGTGCAGCACTCCTTCAGTTCTGACCCTCTGACAGTGCAGCACTCCTTCAGTTCTGACCCTCCGACAGTGCAGCACTCCCTCAGTTCTGACCCTCCGACAGTGCAGCACTCCCTCAGTTCTGACCCTCTGACAGTGCAGCACTCCTTCAGTTCTGAACCCCTGACAATGCCGTACTCCCTCAGTTATGACCCTCTGACAATGCAGCACTCCCTCAGTTATGACCCTCTGAAAGTTCAGCACTCCCTCAGTTCTGACGCTCTGACAATGCAGTACTCCCTCAGTTCTGACCCTCTGACAATGCCGTACTCCCTCAGTTATGACCCTCTGACAATGCAGCACTCCCTCAGTTATGACCCTCTGAAAGTTCAGCACTCCCTCAGTTCTGACCCTCTGAAAGTTCAGCACTCTCTCAGTTCTGACGCTCTGACAATGCCTTACTCCCTCAGTTCTGACCCTCCGACAGTGCAGCACTCCCTCAGTTCTGACCCTCTGACAATGCAGTACTCCTTCAGTTCTGACCCTCTGACAATGCAGCACACCCTCAGTACTGCCCCTCTGACAATGCAGTACTCCCTCAGTTCTGACCCTCCGACAGTGCAGCACTCCCTCTGTACTGCCCCTCTGACAATGCAGCACTCCCTCAGTACTGCCCCTCTGACAATGCAGCATTCCCTCAGTTCTGACGCTCTGACAATGCAGTACTCCCTCAGTTCTGACCCTCTGACAATGCAGTACTCCCTCAGTTCTGACCCTCCGACAGTGCAGCACTCCCTCAGTTCTGACCCTCCGACATTGCAGCCCTCCCTCTGTACTGCCCCTCTGACAATGCAGTACTCCCTCAGTTCTGACCCTCTGACAATGCAGTACTCCCTCAGTTCTGACCCTCCGACAGTGCAGCACTCTCTCAGTTCTAACCCTCCGACAGTGCAGCACTCCCTCAGTTCTGACCCTCTGACAATGCAGTACTCCTTCAGTACTGCCCCTCTGACAATGCCGTACTCCCTCAGTTCTGACCCTCTGACAATGCAGCACTCCCTCAGTTATGACCCTCTGAAAGTTCAGCACTCCCTCAGTTCTGACCCTCTGACAATGCAGTACTCCTTCAGTACTGCCCCTCTGACAATGCAGTACTCCCTCATTTCTGACCTTCCGACAGTGCAGCACTCCCTCAGTTCTGACCCTCTGAAAGTTCAGCACTCCCTCAGTTCTATCCCTCTGTCAGTGCAGCATTCCCTCAGTTCTGACCCTCCGACAGTGCAGCACTCCCTCAGTTCTGACCCTCCGACAGTGCAGCACTCCCTCTGTACTGCCCCTCTGACAATGCCGTACTCCCTCAGTTCTGACCCTCTGACAATGCAGCACTCCCTCTGTACTGCCCCTCTGACAATGCAGCACTCCCTCAGTACTGCCCCTCCGACAAGCAGCACTCTCTCTGTTCTGACCCTCTGACAGTGCTTCACTCCCTCATTATTTCCCCTCTGACAATGCCGTAATCCCTCAGTTCTGACCCTCTGACAATGCAGTACTCCCTCAGTTCTGACCCTCTGACAATGCAGTACTCCCTCAGTTCTGACCCTCTAACAGTGCAGCACTCTCTCAGTTCAGACGCTCTGACAGTGCAGTACTCCCTCAGTTCTGTCCCTCTGACAGTGCAGCACTCCCTCTGTACTGCCCCTCTGACAATGCAGCACTCCCTCAGTACTGCCCCTCTGACAATGCAGCCCTCCCTCTGTACTGCCCCTCTGACAATGCAGCTCTCCCTCGGTACTGCCCCTCTCACAATGCAGCACTCCCTCCGTTCTGACCCTCTGACAGTGCAGCACTCTCTCAGTTCTGACCCTCCGACAGTGCAGCACTCCCTCAGTTCTGACCCTCCGACAGTGCAGCACTCCCTCAGTTCTGACACTCCGACAGTGCAGCACTCCCTCAGTTCTGACCCTCCGACAGTGCAGCACTCTCTCAATTCTGACGCTCTGACAATGCAGTACTCCCTCAGTTCTGACCCTCTGACAATGCAGCACTCCCTCAGTACTGCCCCTCTGACAATGCAGTACTCCCTCAGTTCTGACCCTCCGACAGTGCAGCACTCCCTCTGTACTGCCCCTCTGACAATGCAGTACTCCTTCAGTTCTGACCCTCTGACAATGCAGCACTCCCTCAGTACTGCCCCTCTGACAATGCAGTACTCCCTCAGTTCTGACCCTCCGACAGTGCAGCACTCTCTCAGTTCTGACGCTCTGACAATGCAGTACTCCCTCAGTTCTGACCCTCTGACAATGCAGCACTCCCTCAGTACTGCCCCTCTGACAATGCAGTACTCCCTCAGTTCTGACCCTCCGACAGTGCAGCACTCCCTCTGTACTGCCCCTCTGACAATGCAGTACTCCTTCAGTTCTGACCCTCTGACAATGCAGCACACCCTCAGTACTGCCCCTCTGACAATGCAGTACTCCCTCAGTTCTGACCCTCCGACAGTGCAGCACTCCCTCTGTACTGCCCCTCTGACAATGCAGCACTCCCTCAGTACTGCCCCTCTGACAATGCAGCATTCCCTCAGTTCTGACGCTCTGACAATGCAGTACTCCCTCAGTTCTGACCCTCTGACAATGCAGTACTCCCTCAGTTCTGACCCTCCGACAGTGCAGCACTCCCTCAGTTCTGACCCTCCGACATTGCAGCCCTCCCTCTGTACTGCCCCTCTGACAATGCCGTACTCCCTCAGTTCTGACCCTCTGACAATGCAGCACTCCCTCAGTTATGACCCTCTGAAAGTTCAGCACTCCCTCAGTTCTGACCCTCTGACAATGCAGTACTCCTTCAGTACTGCCCCTCTGACAATGCAGTACTCCCTCATTTCTGACCTTCCGACAGTGCAGTACTCCCTCAGTTCTGAACCTCTGACAGTGCAGCATTCCCTCAGTTCTGACCCTCCGACAGTGCAGCACTCCCTCAGTTCTGACCCTCCGACAGTGCAGCACTCCCTCAGTTCTGACCCTCCGACAGTGCAGCACTCCCTCTGTACTGCCCCTCTGACAATGCCGTAATCCCTCAGTTCTGACCCTCTGACAATGCAGTACTCCCTCAGTTCTGACCCTCCGACAGTGCAGCACTCCCTCTGTACTGCCCCTCTGACAATGCAGCACTCCCTCAGTACTGCCCCTCCGACAAGCAGCACTCTCTCTGTTCTGACCCTCTGACAGTGCTTCACTCCCTCATTATTTCCCCTCTGACAATGCCGTAATCCCTCAGTTCTGACCCTCTGACAATGCAGTACTCCCTCAGTTCTGACCCTCTGACAATGCAGTACTCCCTCAGTTCTGACCCTCTAACAGTGCAGCACTCTCTCAGTTCAGACGCTCTGACAGTGCAGTACTCCCTCAGTTCTGTCCCTCTGACAGTGCAGCACTCCCTCTGTACTGCCCCTCTGACAATGCAGCACTCCCTCAGTACTGCCCCTCTGACAATGCAGCCCTCCCTCTGTACTGCCCCTCTGACAATGCAGCTCTCCCTCGGTACTGCCCCTCTCACAATGCAGCACTCCCTCCGTTCTGACCCTCTGACAGTGCAGCACTCTCTCAGTTCTGACCCTCCGACAGTGCAGCACTCCCTCAGTTCTGACCCTCCGACAGTGCAGCACTCCCTCAGTTCTGACACTCCGACAGTGCAGCACTCCCTCAGTTCTGACCCTCCGACAGTGCAGCACTCTCTCAATTCTGACGCTCTGACAATGCAGTACTCCCTCAGTTCTGACCCTCTGACAATGCAGCACTCCCTCAGTACTGCCCCTCTGACAATGCAGTACTCCCTCAGTTCTGACCCTCCGACAGTGCAGCACTCCCTCTGTACTGCCCCTCTGACAATGCAGTACTCCTTCAGTTCTGACCCTCTGACAATGCAGCACTCCCTCAGTACTGCCCCTCTGACAATGCAGTACTCCCTCAGTTCTGACCCTCCGACAGTGCAGCACTCCCTCAGTACTGCCCCTCTGACAATGCAGCATTCCCTCAGTTCTGACGCTCTGACAATGCAGTACTCCCTCAGTTCTGACCCTCCGACAGTGCAGCACTCCCTCAGTTCTGACCCTCCGACATTACAGCCCTCCCTCTGTACTGCCCCTCTGACAATGCCGTACTCCCTCAGTTCTGACCCTCTGACAATGCAGCACTCCCTCAGTTATGACCCTCTGAAAGTTCAGCACTCCCTCAGTTCTGACCCTCTGACAATGCAGTACTCCTTCAGTACTGCCCCTCTGACAGTGCAGTACTCCCTCAGTTCTGAACCTCTGACAGTGCAGCATTCCCTCAGTTCTATCCCTCTGTCAGTGCAGCATTCCCTCAGTTCTGACCCTCCGACAGTGCAGCACTCCCTCAGTTCTGACCCTCCGACAGTGCAGCACTCCCTCAGTTCTGACCCTCCGACAGTGCAGCACTCCCTCAGTTCTGACCCTCCGACAGTGCAGCACTCCCTCTGTAGTGCCCCTCTGACAATGCAGTACTCCCTCAGTACTGCCCCTCCGACAATGCAGCACTCTCTCTGTTCTGACCCTCTGACAGTGCTTCACTCCCTCATTATTGCCCCTCTGACAATGCCGTAATCCCTCAGTTCTGACCCTCTGACAATGCAGTACTCCCTCAGTTCTGACCCTCTGACAATGCAGCACTCCCTCTGTACTGCCCCTCTGACAATGCCGTAATCCCTCAGTTCTGACCCTCCGACAGTGCAGCACTCCCTCTGTAGTGCCCCTCTGACAATGCAGTACTCCCTCAGTACTGCCCCTCCGACAATGCAGCACTCTCTCTGTTCTGACCCTCTGACAGTGCTTCACTCCCTCATTATTGCCCCTCTGACAATGCCGTAATCCCTCAGTTCTGACCCTCTGACAATGCAGTACTCCCTCAGTTCTGACCCTCTGACAATGCAGTACTCCCTCAGTTCTGACCCTCTGACAATGCAGCACTCCCTCAGTACTGCCCCTCTGACAATGCCGTACTCCCTCAGTTCTGACCCTTTGACAGTGCAGCACTCCCTCTGTACTGCCCCTCTGACAATGCCGTACTCCCTCAGTTCTGACCCTTTGACAGTGCAGCACTCCCTCTGTACTGCCCATCTTCCAATTCAGCACTCCCTCTGTACTGCCCCTCTGACAATGCAGCACTCCGTCAGTTCTGACCCTCTGACAATGCCGTACTCCTTCAGTTCTGACCCTCTGACAATGCAGCACTCCCTCAGTACTGCCCCTCTGACAATGCCGTACTCCCTCAGTTCTGACCCTCTGACAATGCAGTACTCCCTCAGTTCTGACCCTCTGACAATGCAGCACTCCCTCAGTACTGCCCCTCTGACAATGCAGCACTCCCTCTGACCTTACCCTCTGACAATGCAGTACTCCCGCAGTACTGCCCCTCAGACAATGCAGCACTCCCTCAGTACTGCCCATCTGCCAATGCAGTACTCCCTCAGTTCTGACCCTCCGACAGTGCAGCACTCCCTCAGTTCTGACCCTCCGACAGTGCAGCACTCCCTCAGTTCTGACCCTCCGACAGTGCAGCACTCCCTCAGTTCTGACCCTCTGACTGTGCAGCACTCCCTCAGTTCTGACCCTCCGACAGTGCAGCACTCCCTCTGTACTGCCCCTCTGACAATGCCGTAATCCCTCAGTTCTGACCCTCTGACAATGCAGCACTCCCTCAGTACTGACCCTCCGACAGTGCAGCACTCCCTCAGTACTGTCCCTTTGACAGTGCAGCACTCCCTCAGTACTGACCCTCTGACAGTGCAGCACTCCCTCAGTACTGACCCTCTGACAGTGCAGCACTCCCTCAGTACTGACCCTCCGACAGTGCAGCACTCCTTCAGTGCTGACCCTCTGACAGTGCAGCACTCCCTCAGTACTGTCCCTCTGACAGTGCAGCACTCCCTCAGTACTGTCCCTCTGACAGTGCAGCACTCCCTCAGTACTGACCCTCTGACAGTGCAGCACTCCCTCAGTACTGTCCCTCTGACAGTGCAGCACTCCCTCAGTGCTGACCCTCTGACAGTGCAGCACTCCCTCAGTACTGTCCCTCTGACAGTGCAGCACTCCCTCAGTGCTGACCCTCTGACAGTGCAGCACTCCCTCGGTACTGTCCCTCTGACAGTGCAGCACTCCCTCAGTACTGTCCCTCTGACAGTGCAGCACTCCCTCAGTACTGACCCTCCGACAGTGCAGCACTCCCTCAGTGCTGACCCTCTGACAGTGCAGCACTCCCTCTACTGTCCCTCTGACAGTGCAGCACTCCCTCAGTGCTGACCCTCCGACAGTGCAGCACTCCCTCAGTACTGACCCTCCGACAGTGCAGCACTCCCTCAGTACTGACCCTCCGACAGTGCAGCACTCCCTCTGTACTGCCCCTCCGACAGCACTCTGACAGGTTGTTCCCCTGGATGGAGAGTCTAGAACACAGGATCACTTTATCAGGATTAGGGCGTTGACCATGTAGGACTGAGATGAAGAGAAATTCCTTCCTCTGAGGGTTGTGAAACTTTGGACTGTTTTTACAGGGAGCTTCTTGTGTGCAAAATGGGCAAAGAATGACAATGTTGACCAGATAAAGTTACCATAAATCTCTCAGATTGTCATAAAAATCTAGATGGTTCCGTTCTGTATTTCCCTCCTGTGATCCTCTAATTAGCATAGAGAGAGGGAGGGGTGAGGCCATGGAGGGGTCTGAAAAGAAGGAAAGGAATTTGTAAATTGTGGATTTGCCAGTGTTGGTCCACGAGCAGAGGGGGAATCGTGGAACGGGACTCGGTACGAGTTCGGACACAGACAGCAGAGTTTTCGATGATCTGAAGTTTCTGAGGAGTAGAGTGTGGGAGAGCGTTGGAATTACCAAGTCTCGAAGTATCAAAGACATCAGGGCAGGTTGGGAGGAGACTGTAAACATTACACCAGATGTCAAAAACAGGGCGGAACATTCTGCAGATAAAACCGATGTCCAGACCTTCTCCCTCAAACAGTGGAACGATATTGAAGGATTGGTCTGATCTAAAAGCTGCAATCAGCCACCCTGCTACAATTCCTCTCCCTGTAAGTACTGTGTGCAATTCTTCACAGAAATCTAGAGACACAAAGCAGGGGTTTCAGAAGCTGATGGGGGACATGCAGACTGAGGGAGGTGAGGGGCTTCAGAGTCAAACTGAGTCAGTGTCGCAGACAGTGCAAAGAGTCTCCAATTCCCACACAGGGTGGAGGGATAGAGTTTTGCAGAGTGGAGGGACTGAGTGTTGCAGAGTGGACGGACTGAGTGTTGGAGGGTGGAGGGTTTGAGTGTTACAGGGTGGAGAAATTGAGTGTTGCAGGGTGGAGGGATTGAGCGTTGCAGGGTGGAGGGATTGAGTGTTACAGGGTGGAGGGTTTGAGTGTTACAGGGTGGAGGAATTGAGTGTTGCAGGGTGGAGGGAGTGAGTGTTACATGGTGGAGGAATTGAGCGTTGCAGGGTGGAGGGTTTGAGTGTTACAGGGTGGAGGAATTGAGTGTTACGGGTGGAGGGTTTGAGTGTTACAGGGTGGAGGAATTGAGTGTTGCAGGGTGGAGGGATTGAGTGTTGCAGGGTGGAGGGATTGAGTGTTACATGGTGGAGGAATTGAGTGTTACAGAGTGGAGTGACTGAGTGTTACATGGTGGAGGAATTGAGTGTTACAGGGTGGAGGGAATGAGTGTTACATGGTGGAGGAATTGAGTGTTACAGAGTGGAGTGATTGAGTGTTGCAGGGTGGAGGGTTTGAGTGTTACAGGGTGGAGGGATTGAGTGTTGCATGGTGGAGGAATTGAGTGTTACAGAGTGGAGTGATTGAGTGTTGCAGGGTGGAGGGATTGAGTGTTACAGGGTGGAGGGTTTGAGTGTTACAGGGTGGAGGAATTGAGTGTCACAGGGTGGAGGAATTGAGTGTCACAGGGTGGAGGAATTGAGTGTCACAGGGTGGAGGGATTGAGTGTTGCAGGGTGGAGGGATTGAGTGTTACAGGGTGGAGGGATTGAGTGTTACAGGGTGGAGGAATTGAGTGTTACAGGGTGGAGGGTTTGAGTGTTACAGGGTGGAGGAATTGAGTGTTACAGAGTGGAGTGATTGAGTGTTGCAGGGTGGAGGGATTGAGTGTTACAGGGTGGAGGAATTGAGTGTTACAGGGTGGAGGGTTTGAGTGTTGCAGGGTGGAGGGATTGAGTGTTACAGGGTGGAGTGTTTGAGTGTTACAGGGTGGAGGGACTGAGTTTTGCAGGGTGGAGGGTTTGAGTGTTACAGGGTGGAGGAATTGAGTGTTGCAGGGTGGAGGGATTGAGTGTTACAGGGCGGAGGGTTTGAGTGTTACAGGGTGGAGGGACTGAGTGTTGGAGGGTGGAGTGTTTGAGTGTTAGAGGGTGGAGGGATTGAGCGTTGCAGGGTGGCGGAATTGAGTGTTACAGGGTGGAGGAATTGAGTGTTGCAGGGTGGAGGGATTGAGTGTTGCAGGGTGGAGGAATTGAGCGTTGCAGGGTGGAGGGATTGAGTGTTACAGGGTGGAGGGTTTGAGTGTTACAGGGTGGAGGAATTGAGTGTTGCAGGGTGGAGGGATTGAGTGTTGCAGGGTGGAGGGATTGAGCGTTGCAGGGTGGAGGGATTGAGTGTTACAGGGTGGAGGAATTGAGAGTTGCAGGGTGGAGGGATTGAGTGTTACAGGGTGGAGGGTTTGAGTGTTACACGGTGGAGGAATTGAGCGTTGCAGGATGGAGGGATTGAGTGTCACATGGTGGAGGGATTGAGTGTTGCAGGGTAGAGGGATTGAGTGTTACATGGTGGAGGGATTGAGTGTTACAGGGTGGAGGGTTTGAGTGTTACAGGGTGGAGGGTTTGAGTGTTGGAGGGTGGAGGGATTGAGTGTTGCAGGGCGGAGGGATTGAGTGTTACAGGGTGGAGGGTTTGAGTGTTACAGGGTGGAGGAATTGAGTGTTGCAGGGTCGAGGGATTGAGTGTTGCAGGGTGGAGGGATTGAGCGTTGCAGGGTGGAGGGATTGAGTGTTACAGGGTGGAGGGTTTGAGTGTTGCAGGGTGGAGGGATTGAGTGTTGCAGGGTGGAGGGTTTGAGCGTCGCAGGGTGGAGGGATTTAGTGTTACAGGGTCGAGGGATTGAGTGTTACAGGGTGGAGGGTTTGAGTGTTGCAGGGTGGAGGGATTGAGCGTCGCAGGGAGGAGGGATTGAGCGTCGCAGGGTGGAGGAATTGAGCGTTACAGGGTGGAGGGTTTGAGTGTTACACGGTGGAGGAATTGAGCGTTGCAGGGTGGAGTGATTGAGTGTTACATGGTGGAGGGTTTGAGTGTTACAGGGTGGAGGGATTGAGTGTTGCAGGGTGGAGGGATTGAGTGTTACATGGTGGAGGGATTGAGTGTTACAGGGTGGAGGGTTTGAGTGTTGGAGGGTGGAGGGATTGAGTGTTACATGGTGGAGGAATTGAGCGTTGCAGGGTGGCGGGTTTGAGTGTTACAGGGTGGAGGGATTGAGTGTTACAGGGTGGCGGGTTTGAGTGTTACAGGGTGGAGGAATTGAGTGTGACAGGGTGGCGGGTTTGAGTGTTACAGGGTGGAGGAATTGAGTGTTGCAGGGCGGAGGGATTGAGTGTTGCAGGGTGGAGGGTTTGAGTGTTGCAGGGCGGAGGGATTGAGTGTTGCAGGGTGGAGGGATTGAGTGTTACAGGGTGGAGGGTTTGAGAGTTACAGGGTGGAGGAATTGAGTGTTGCAGGGTGGAGGGATTGAGTGTTGCAGGGCGGAGGGATTGAGTGTTGCAGGGTGGAGGGATTGAGTGTTACAGGGTGGAGGGTTTGAGTGTTACAGGGTGGAGGAATTGAGTGTTGCAGGGTGGAGGGATTGAGTTTTACATGGTGGAGGAATTGAGCGTTGCAGGGTGGAGGGATTGAGTGTTACGGGAGGAGGGTTTGTGTGTTACAGGACTGAGGGATTGAGTGTTGCAGGGCGGAGGGATTGAGTGTTGCAGGGTGGAGGGATTGAGTGTTACAGGGCGGAGGGTTTGAGTGTTACGGGCGGAGGGTTTGAGTGCTACAGGGCGGAGGTATTGTGTGTTACAGGGAGGAGGGACTGAGTGTTACAGGGTGGAGGGTTTGAGTGTTACAGGGCAGAGGGATTGAGTGCCACAGGGTGGAGGAATCGAGCGTTGAAGGGCGGAAGGATTGAGTGTTGCAGGGCGGAGGGATTGAGTGATGCAGGGTGGACGGATTGAGTGTTACAGGGTGGAGGGTTTGAGTGTTACAGGGTGGAGGAATTGAGTGTTGCAGGGTGGAGGGATTGAGTGTTGCAGGGTAGAGGGATTGAGTGTTGCAGGGTGGAGGGATTGAGTGTTACAGGGTGGAGGGTTTGAGTGTTGCAGGGTGGAGGGATTGAGCGTTGCAGGGTGGAGGGATTGAGCGTCGCAGGGTGGAGGAATTGAGTGTTGCAGGGTGGAGGGATTGAGTGTTACTGGGTGGAGGGTTTGAGTGTTGCAGGGTGGAGGGATTGAGCGTTGCAGGGTGGAGGGATTGAGCGTCGCAGGGTGGAGGAATTGAGTGTTGCAGGGTAGAGGGATTGAGTGTTACAGGGTGGAGGGTTTGAGTGTTACAGGGTGGAGGAATTGAGCGTTGCAGGGTGGAAGGATTGAGTGTTGCAGGGTGGAGGGATTGAGTGTTACAGGGTGGAGGGTTTGAGTGTTACAGGGTGGAGGGATTGAGTGTTACGGGAGCAGGGTTTGAGTGCAACAGGACTGAGGGATTGAGTGTTGCAGGGTGGAGGGATTGAGCGTTGCAGGGTGGAGGGATTGAGTGTTGCAGGGTGGAGGGATTGAGTGTTACAGGGTGGAGGGTTTGAGTGTTACAGGGTGGAGGGATTGAGTGTTACGGGAGGAGGGTTTGAGTGCAACAGGACTGAGGGATTGAGTGTTGCAGGGTGGAGGAATTGAGCGTTGCAGGGTGGAGGGATTGAGTGTTACGGGAGGAGGGTTTGAGTGCAACAGGACTGAGGGTTTGAGTGTTGCATGGCGGAGGGATTGAGTGTTGCAGGGTAGAGGGATTGAGTATTACAGGGTGGAGGGATTGAGGGTTGCAGGGTGGAAGGATTGAGTGTTGCAGGGTGGAGGAATTGAGTGTTGCAGGGTGGAGGGATTGAGCGTTGCAGGGTGGAGGGATTGAGCGTTGCAGGGTGGAGGGATTGAGTGTTGCAGGGTGGAGGAATTGAGTGTTGCAGGGTGGAGGGATTGAGTGTTGCAGGGCGGAGGGATTGAGCGTTGCAGGGTGGAGGGATTGAGTGTTCCAGGGTGGAGGGTTTGAGTGTTACACGGTGGAGGAATTGAGCGTTGCAGGGTGGAGGGATTGAGTGTTACATGGTGGAGGGATTGAGTGTTGCAGGGTGGAGGGATTGAGTGTTACATGGTGGAGGGATTGAGTGTTACAGGGTGGAGGGTGTGAGTGTTACAGGGTGGAGGGTTTGAGTGTTGGAGGGTGGAGGGATTGAGTGTTACATGGTGGAGGGATTGAGTGTTACAGGGTGGAGGGTTTGAGTGTTACAGGGTGGAGGAATTGAGTGTTGCAGGGTGGAGGGATTGAGTGTTGCAGGGTGGAGGGATTGAGCGTTGCAGGGTGGAGTGATTGAGTGTTACAGGGTGGAGGGTTTGAGTGTTGCAGGGTGGAGGGATTGAGTGTTACAGGGTGGAGGGTTTGAGCGTCGCAGGGTGGAGGGATTGAGTGTTGCAGGGTGGAGGGATTGAGCGTTGCAGGGTGGAGTGATTGAGTGTTACAGGGTGGAGGGTTTGAGTGTTGCAGGGTGGAGGGATTGAGTGTTACAGGGTGGAGGGTTTGAGCGTCGCAGGGTGGAGGGATTTAGTGTTACAGGGTGGAGGGATTGAGTGTTACAGGGTGGAGGGTTTGAGTGTTGCAGGGTGGAGGGATTGAGCGTCGCAGGGTGGAGGGATTGAGCGTCGCAGGGTGGAGGAATTGAGTGTTACAGGGTGGAGGGTTTGAGTGTTACACGGTGGAGGAATTGAGCGTTGCAGGGTGGAGGGATTGAGTGTTACATGGTGGAGGGTTTGAGTGTTACAGGGTGGAGGGATTGAGTGTTGCAGGGTGGAGGGATTGAGTGTTACATGGTGGAGGGATTGAGTGTTGCAGGGTGGAGGGTTTGAGTGTTGGAGGGTGGAGGGATTGAGTGTTACATGGTGGAGGAATTGTGCGTTGCAGGGTGGCGGGTTTGAGTGTTACAGGGTGGAGGGATTGAGTGTTACAGGGTGGCGGGTTTGAGTGTTACAGGGTGGAGGAATTGAGTGTTACAGGGTGGCGGGTTTGAGTGTTACAGGGTGGAGGAATTGAGTGTTGCAGGGCGGAGGGATTGAGTGTTGCAGGGTGGAGGGTTTGAGTGTTGCAGGGCGGAGGGATTGAGTGTTGCAGGGTGGAGGGATTGAGTGTTACAGGGTGGAGGGTTTGAGTGTTACAGGGTGGAGGAATTGAGTGTTGCAGGGTGGAGGGATTGAGTGTTGCAGGGCGGAGGGATTGAGTGTTGCAGGGTGGAGGGATTGAGTGTTACAGGGTGGAGGGTTTGAGTGTTACAGGGTGGAGGAATTGAGTGTTGCAGGGTGGAGGGATTGAGTGTTACATGGTGGAGGAATTGAGCGTTGCAGGGTGGAGGGATTGAGTGTTACGGGAGGAGGGTTTGAGTGTTACAGGACTGAGGGATTGAGTGTTGCAGGGCGGAGGGATTGAGTGTTGCAGGGTGGAGGGATTGAGTGTTACAGGGCAGAGGGTTTGAGTGTTACGGGCGGAGGGTTTGAGTGCTACAGGGCGGAGGTATTGTGTGTTACAGGGAGGAGGGACTGAGTGTTACAGGGTGGAGGGTTTGAGTGTTACAGGGCAGAGGGATTGAGTGCCACAGGGTGGAGGAATCGAGCGTTGAAGGGCGGAAGGATTGAGTGTTGCAGGTTGGAGGGAATGAGTGTTACAGGGTGGAGGGTTTGAGTGTTACAGGGTGGAGGAATTGAGTGTTGCAGGGTGGAGGGATTGAGTGTTGCAGGGTGGAGGGATTGAGTGTTGCAGGGTGGAGGGATTGA
This sequence comes from Heterodontus francisci, assembly GCF_036365525.1. Taxonomy (NCBI): domain Eukaryota; kingdom Metazoa; phylum Chordata; class Chondrichthyes; order Heterodontiformes; family Heterodontidae; genus Heterodontus; species Heterodontus francisci. The sequence goes on from NC_090376.1 coordinate 4,770,031, forward strand.
GTGTTACAGGGTGGAGGGTTTGAGTGTTGCAGGGTGGAGGGATTGAGCGTTGCAGAGTGGAGGGATTGAGCGTCGCAGGGTGGAGGAATTGAGTGTTGCAGGGTGGAGGGATTGAGTGTTACTGGGTGGAGGGTTTGAGTGTTGCAGGGTGGAGGGATTGAGCGTTGCAGGGTGGAGGGATTGAGCGTCGCAGGGTGGAGGAATTGAGTGTTGCAGGGTGGAGGGATTGCGTGTTACAGGGTGGAGGGTTTGAGTGTTACAGGGTGGAGGAATTGAGCGTTGCAGGGTGGAGGGATTGAGTGTTGCAGGGTGGAGGGATTGAGTGTTACAGGGTGGAGGGTTTGAGTGTTACAGGGTGGAGGGATTGAGTGTTACGGGAGGAGGGTTTGAGTGCAACAGGACTGAGGGATTGAGTGTTGCAGGGTGGAGGGATTGAGCGTTGCAGGGTGGAGGGATTGAGTGTTGCAGGGTGGAGGGATTGAGTGTTACAGGGTGGAGGGTTTGAGTGTTACAGGGTGGAGGGATTGAGTGTTACGGGAGGAGGGTTTGAGTGCAACAGGACTGAGGGATTGAGTGTTGCAGGTTGGAGGAATTGAGCGTTGCAGGGTGGAGGGATTGAGTGTTACGGGAGGAGGGTTTGAGTGCAACAGGACTGAGGGTTTGAGTGTTGCATGGCGGAGGGATTGAGTGTTGCAGGGTGGAGGGATTGAGTGTTACAGGGTGGAGGGATTGAGGGTTGCAGGGTGGAAGGATTGAGTGTTGCAGGGTGGAGGAATTGAGTGTTGCAGGGTGGAGGAATTGAGTGTTACAGGGTGGAGGGATTGAGCGTTGCAGGGTGGAGGGATTGAGCGTTGCAGGATGGAGGGATTGAGTGTTGCAGGGTGGAGGGATTGAGCGTTGCAGGGTGGAGGGATTGAGTGTTACAGGGTGGAGGGTTTGAGTGTTACACGGTGGAGGAATTGAGCGTGGCAGGGTGGAGGGATTGAGTGTTACATGGTGGAGGGATTGAGTGTTGCAGGGTGGAGGGATTGAGTGTTACATGGTGGAGGGATTGAGTGTTACAGGGTGGAGAGTTTGAGTGTTACAGGGTGGAGGGTTTGAGTGTTGGAGGGTGGAGGGATTGAGTGTTACATGGTGGAGGAATTGAGCGTTGCAGGGTGGAGGGATTGAGTGTTGCAGGGCGGAGGGATTGAGTGTTACAGGGTGGCGGGTTTCAGTGTTACAGGGTGGAGGAATTGAGTGTTGCAGGGCGGAGGGATTGAGTGTTGCAGGGTGGAGGGTTTGAGTGTTACAGGGTGGAGGAATTGAGTGTTGCAGGGCGGAGGGATTGAGTGTTGCAGGGTGGAGGGATTGAGTGTTACAGGGTGGAGGGTTTGAGTGTTACAGGGTGGAGGAATTGAGTGTTGCAGGGTGGAGGGATTGAGTGTTACATGGTGGAGGAATTGAGCGTTGCAGGGTGGAGGGATTGAGTGTTACGGGAGGAGGGTTTGAGTGTTACAGGACTAAGGGATTGAGTGTTGCAGGGCGGAGGGATTGAGTGTTGCAGGGCGGAGGGATTGAGTGTTGCAGGGTGGAGGGATTGAGTGTTACAGGGTGGAGGGTTTGAGTGTTACGGGCGGAGGGTTTGAGTGCTACAGGGCGGAGGTATTGTGTGTTACAGGGTGGAGGGACTGAGTGTTACAGGGTGGAGGGTTTGAGTGTTACAGGGCAGAGGGATTGAGTGCCACAGGGTGGAGGAATTGAGCGTTGAAGGGCGGAAGGATTGAGTGTTGCAGGGCGGAGGGATTGAGTGATGCAGGGTGGACGGATTGAGTGTTACAGGGCAGAGGGTTTGAGTGTTGCAGGGTGGAGGGATTGAGTGTTGCAGGGTGGAGGGATTGAGTGTTACAGGGTGGAGGGTTTGAGTGTTGCAGGGTGGAGGGATTGAGCGTTGCAGGGTGGAGGGATTGAGTGTTGCAGGGTGGAGGGATTGAGTGTTACAGGGTGGAGGGTTTGAGTGTTACAGGGTGGAGGGATTGAGCGTTGCAGGGTGGAGGGATTGAGTGTTGCAGGGTGGAGGGATTGAGTGTTACAGGGTGGAGGGTTTGAGTGTTACAGGGTGGAGGGATTGAGCGTTGCAGGGTGGAGGGATTGAGTGTTGCAGGGTGGAGGGATTGAGTGTTACAGGGTGGAGGGTTTGAGTGTTACAGGGTGGAGGGATTGAGTGTTACGGGAGGAGGGTTTGAGTGCAACAGGACTGAGGGATTGAGTGTTACAGGGTGGAGGGTTTGTGTGTTACAGGGTGGAGGGATTGAGCATTGCAGGGTGGAGGGATTGAGTGTTGCAGGGTGGAGGAATTGAGTGTTGCAGGGTGGAGGGATTGAGCGTTGCAGGGTGGAGGGATTGAGTGTTGCAGGGTGGAGGGATTGAGCGTTGCAGGGTGGAGGGATTGCGTGTTGCAGGGTGGAGGTATTGAGTGTTGCGGGAGGAGGGTTTGAGTGCAACAGGACTGAGGGATTGAGTGTTGCAGGGTGGAGGAATTGAGCGTTGCAGGGTGGAGGGATTGAGTGTTGCGGGAGGAGGGTTTGAGTGCAACAGGACTGAGGGTTTGAGTGTTGCATGGCGGAGGGATTGAGTGTTGCAGGGTGGAGGGATTGAGTGTTACAGGGTGGAGGTATTGAGGGTTGCAGGTTGGAAGGATTGAGTGTTGCAGGGTGGAAGGATTGAGTGTTGCAGGGTGGAGGGATTGAGTGTTGCAGGGTGGAGGGATTGAGGGTTGCAGGGTGGAAGGATTGAGTGTTGCAGGGTGGAGGGATTGAGTGTTACAGGGTGGAGGGTTTGAGTGTTGCAGGGTGGAGGAATTGAGCGGTGCAGGGTGGAGGGATTGAGCGTTGCAGGGTGGAGGGATTGATTGTTGCAGGGTGGAGGGATTGAGTGTTGCAGGGTGGAGGGATTGAGTGCCACAGGGTGGAGGAATTGAGCGTTGAAGGGCGGAAGGATTGAGTGTTGCAGGGCGGAGGGATTGAGTGATGCAGGGTGGACGGATTGAGTGTTACAGGGTGGAGGGTTTGAGTGTTGCAGGGTGGAGGGATTGAGTGTTACAGGGTGGAGGGTTTGAGTGTTGCAGGGTGGAGGAATTGAGCGTTGCAGGGTGGAGGGATTGAGCGTTGCAGGGTGGAGGGATTGAGTGTTACGGGAGGAGGGTTTGAGTGTTGCAGGGTGGAGGGATTGAGTGTTGCAGGGTGGAGGGATTGAGTGTTGCAGGGTGGAGGGATTGAGTGTTACGGGAGGAGGGTTTGAGTGTTACAGGACTGAGGGATTGAGTGTTGCAGGGCGGAGGGATTGAGTGTTGCAGGGTGGAGGGATTGAGTGTTACAGGGTGGAGGGTTTGAGTGTTACGGGCGGAGGGTTTGAGTGTTACAGGGTGGAGGGTTTGAGTGTTACAGGGCAGAGGGATTGAGTGCCACAGGGTGGAGGAATTGAGCGTTGAAGGGCGGAAGGATTGAGTGTTGCAGGGTGGAGGGATTGAGTGTTACAGGGTGGAGGGTTTGAGTGTTACAGGGCAGAGGGATTGAGTGCCACAGGGTGGAGGAATTGAGCGTTGAAGGGCGGAATGATAGAGTGTTGCAGGGTGGACGGATTGAGTGTTACAGGGTGGAGGGTTTGAGTGTTACAGGGTGGAGGAATTGAGTGTTGCAGGGTGGAGGGTTTGAGTGTTGCAGGGTGGAGGGATTGAGCTTTGCAGGGTGGAGGGATTGAGCGTCGCAGGGTGGAGGAATTGAGTGTTGCAGGGTGGAGGGATTGAGTGTTACTGGGTGGAGGGTTTGAGTGTTGCAGGGTGGAGGGATTGAGCGTCGCAAGGTGGAGGAATTGAGTGTTGCAGGGTGGAGGGATTGAGTGTTACAGGGTGGAGGGTTTGAGTGTTACAGGGTGGAGGGATTGAGTGTTACGGGAGGAGGGTTTGAGTGCAACAGGACTGAGGAATTGAGTGTTGCAGGGTGGAGGAATTGAGCGTTGCAGGGTGGAGGGATTGAGTGATGCAGGGTGGACGGATTGAGTGTTACAGGGTGGAGGGTTTGAGTGTTACAGGGTGGAGGAATTGAGTGTTGCAGGGTGGAGGGTTTGAGTGTTGCAGGGTGGAGGGATTGAGCTTTGCAGGGTGGAGGGATTGAGCGTCGCAGGGTGGAGGAATTGAGTGTTGCAGGGTGGAGGGATTGAGTGTTACTGGGTGGAGGGTTTGAGTGTTGCAGGGTGGAGGGATTGAGCGTCGCAAGGTGGAGGAATTGAGTGTTGCAGGGTGGAGGGATTGAGTGTTACAGGGTGGAGGGTTTGAGTGTTACAGGGTGGAGGGATTGAGTGTTACGGGAGGAGGGTTTGAGTGCAACAGGACTGAGGGATTGAGTGTTGCAGGGTGGAGGAATTGAGCGTTGCAGGGTGGAGGGATTGAGTGTTACGGGAGGAGGGTTTCAGTGCAACAGGACTGAGGGTTTGAGTGTTGCATGGCGGAGGGATTGAGTGTTGCAGGGTGGAGGGATTGAGTGTTACAGGGTGGAGGGATTGAGGGTTGCAGGGTGGAAGGATTGAGTGTTGCAGGGTGGAAGGATTGAGTGTTGCAGGGTGGAGGGATTGAGTGTTGCAGGGTGGAGGGATTGAGGGTTGCAGGGTGGAAGGATTGAGTGTTGCAGGGTGGAGGGATTGAGTGTTACAGGGTGGAGGGTTTGAGTGTTGCAGGGTGGAGGGATTGAGTGTTGCAGGGCGGAGGGATTGAGTGATGCAGGGTGGACGGATTGAGTGTTACAGGGTGGAGGGTTTGAGTGTTACAGGGTGGAGGAATTGAGTGTTGCAGGGTGGAGGGTTTGAGTGTTGCAGGGTGGAGGGATTGAGCGTTGCAGGGTGGAGGGTTTGAGTGTTGCAGGGTGGAGGGTTTGAGTGTTGCAGGGTGGAGGAATTGAGCGTTGCAGGGTGGAGGGATTGAGTGTTGCAGGGTGGAGGGATTGAGTGTTGCAGGGTGGAGGGATTGAGTGTTGCAGGGTGGAGGGATTGAGTGTTGCAGGGTGGAGGAATTGAGTGTTGCAGCGCGGAGGGATTGAGTGTTACAGGGTGGAGGGTTTGAGTGTTGCAGGGTGGAGGAATTGAGTGTTGCATTGTGGAGGGATTGAGTGTTGCAGGGTGGAGGGATTGAGTGTTGCAGGGTGGAGGAATTGAGTGTTGCAGGGTGGAGGGTTTGCGTGTTGCAGGGTGGAGGGATTGAGTGTTGCAGGGTGGAGGGATTGAGTGTTGCAGCGTGGAGGGATTGAGTGTTGCAGGGTGGAGGGTTTGAGTGTTACATAGTGGAGGGATTGAGTGTTACAGGGTGGAGGGATTGAGTGTTACGGAAGGAGGGTTTGAGTGCAACAGGACTGAGGGATTGAGTGTTGCAGGGTGGAGGGATTGAGTGTTCCAGGGTGGAGGGTTTGAGTGTTACAGGGTGGAGGGATTGAGTGTTACAGGGTGGAGGAATTGAGTGTTGCAGGGTGGAGGGATTGAGTGTTGCAGGGTGGAGGGTTTGAGTGTTACAGGGTGGAGGAATTGAGTGTTGCAGGGCGGAGGGATTGAGTGTTGCAGGGTGGAGGAATTGAGTGTTGCATTGTGGAGGGATTGAGTGTTGCAGGGTGGAGGGATTGAGTGTTGCAGGGTGGAGGAATTGAGTGTTGCAGGGTGGAGGGTTTGCGTGTTGCAGGGTGGAGGGATTGAGTGTTGCAGGGTGGAGGGATTGAGTGTTGCAGCGTGGAGGGATTGAGTGTTGCAGGGTGGAGGGTTTGAGTGTTACATAGTGGAGGGATTGAGTGTTACAGGGTGGAGGGATTGAGTGTTACGGAAGGAGGGTTTGAGTGCAACAGGACTGAGGGATTGAGTGTTGCAGGGTGGAGGGATTGAGTGTTCCAGGGTGGAGGGTTTGAGTGTTACAGGGTGGAGGGATTGAGTGTTACAGGGTGGAGGAATTGAGTGTTGCAGGGTGGAGGGATTGAGTGTTGCAGGGTGGAGGGTTTGAGTGTTACAGGGTGGAGGAATTGAGTGTTGCAGGGCGGAGGGATTGAGTGTTGCAGGGTGGAGGGTTTGAGTGTTACAGGGTGGAGGAATTGAGTGTTGCAGGGTGGAGGGATTGAGTGTTGCAGGGTGGAGGGATTGAGTGTTACAGGGTGGAGGGTTTGAGTGTTGCAGGGTGGAGGGATTGAGCCTTACAGGGTGGAGGGATTGAGCGTCGCAGGGAGGAGGAATTGAGTGTTGCAGGGTGGAGGGATTGAGTGTTCCTGGGTGGAGGGTTTGAGTGTTGCAGGGTGGAGGGATTGAGCGTTGCAGGGTGGAGGGATTGAGCGTCGCAGGGTGGAGGAATTGAGTGTTGCAGGGTGGAGGGTTTGATTGTTACAGGGTGGAGGGTTTGAGTGTTGCAGGGTGGAGGGATTGAGTGTTACAGGGTGGAGCGTTTGAGTGTTACAGGGTGGAGGGATTGAGTGTTACGGGAGGAGGGTTTGAGTGCAACAGGACTGAGGGATTGAGTGTTGCAGGGTGGAGGGATTGAGTGTTACGGGAGGAGGGTTTGAGTGCAACAGGACTGAGGGTTTGAGTGTTGCATGGCGGAGGGATTGAGTGTTGCAGGGTGGAGGGATTGAGGGTTGCAGGGTGGAGGGATTGAGTGTTGCAGGGTGGAGGGATTGAGGGTTGCAGGGTGGAAGGATTGAGTGTTGCAGGGTGGAAGGATTGAGTGTTGCAGGGTGGAGGGATTGAGTGTTGCAGGGTGGAGGGATTGAGGGTTGCAGGGTGGAAGGATTGAGTGTTGCAGGGTGGAGGGATTGAGTGTTACAGGGTGGAGGGTTTGAGTGTTGCAGGGTGGAGGAATTGAGCGTTGCAGGGTGGAGGGATTGAGCGTTGCAGGGTGGAGGGATTGAGTGTTGCAGGGTGGAGGAATTGAGTGTTGCAGGGTGGAGGGATTGAGTGTTACAGGGTGGAGGGATTGAGGGTTGCAGGGTGGAAGGATTGAGTGTTGCAGGGTGGAGGGATTGAGTGTTGCAGGGTGGAGGGATTGAGTGTTACAGGGTGGAGGGATTGAGTGTTACAGGGTGGAGGGATTGAGGGTTGCAGGGTGGAGGGATTGAGTGTTGCAGGGTGGAGGGATTAAGTGTTGCAGGGTGGAAGGATTGAGTGTTGCAGGGTGGAGGGATTGAGTGTTGCAGGGTGGAGGGATTGAGTGTTGCAGGGTGGAAGGATTGAGTGTTGCAGGGTGGAGGGATTGAGTGTTGCAGGGCGGACGGATTGAGTGTTACAGGGTGGAGGGATTGAGTGTTGCAGGGCGGAGGGATTGAGTGTTGCAGGGCGGAGGGATTGAGTGTTGCAGGGCGGAGGGATTGAGTGTTGCAGGGTGTAAGGATTGAGTGTTGCAGGATGGAGGGATTGAGTGTTACGGGAGGAGGGTTTGAGTGCAACAGGACTGAGGGATTGAGTGTTGCAGGGTGGAGGGATTGAGTGTTACGGGAGGAGGGTTTGAGTGCAACAGGACTGAGGGTTTGAGTGTTGCATGGCGGAGGGATTGAGTGTTGCAGGGTGGAGGGATTGAGGGTTGCAGGGTGGAAGGATTGAGTGTTGCAGGGTGGAAGGATTGAGTGTTGCAGGGTGGAGGGATTGAGTGTTGCAGGGTGGAGGGATTGAGGGTTGCAGGGTGGAAGGATTGAGTGTTGCAGGGTGGAGGGATTGAGTGTTACAGGGTGGAGGGTTTGAGTGTTGCAGGGTGGAGGAATTGAGCGTTGCAGGGTGGAGGGATTGAGCGTTGCAGGGTGGAGGGATTGAGTGTTGCAGGGTGGAGGAATTGAGTGTTGCAGGGTGGAGGAATTGAGTGTTGCAGGGTGGAGGGATTGAGTGTTACAGGGTGGAGGGATTGAGGGTTGCAGGGTGGAAGGATTGAGTGTTGCAGGGTGGAGGGATTGAGTGTTACAGGGTGGAGGGATTGAGTGTTGCAGGGTGGTGGGATTGAGTGTTACAGGGTGGAGGGATTGAGTGTTACAGGGTGGAGGGATTGAGGGTTGCAGGGTGGAGGGATTGAGTGTTGCAGGGTGGAGGGATTGAGTGTTGCAGGGTGGAAGGATTGAGTGTTGCAGGGTGGAGGGATTGAGTGTTGCAGGGTGGAGGGATTAAGTGTTGCAGGGTGGAAGGATTGAGTGTTGCAGGGTGGAGGGATTGAGTGTTGCAGGGCGGACGGATTGAGTGTTACAGGGTGGAGGGATTGAGTGTTGCAGGGCGGAGGGATTGAGTGTTGCAGGGCGGAGGGATTGAGTGTTGCAGGGCGGAGGGATTGAGTGTTGCAGGGTGTAAGGATTGAGTGTTGCAGGATGGAGGGATTGAGTGTTACAGGGTGGAGGGATTGAGTGTTGCAGGGCGGAGGGATTGATTGTTGCAGGGTGGAGGGATTGAGTGTTGCAGGGTGTAAGGATTGAGTGTTGCAGGATGGAGGGATTGAGTGTTGCAGGGCGGAGGGATTGAGTGTTACAGGGTGGAGGGATTGATTGTTGCAGGGCGGAGGGATTGATTGTTGCAGGGCAGAGGGATTGAGTGTTGCAGGGCGGAGGGATTGAGTGTTGCAGGGCGGAGGGATTGAGTGTTGCAGGGCGGAGGGATTGAGTGTTACAGGGTGGAGGGATTGAGTGTTGCAGGGTGGAGGGATTGAGTGTTGCAGTGCGGAGGGATTGAGTGTTGCAGGGCGGAGGGATTGAGTGTTACAGGGCGGAGGGATTGAGTGTTCCAGGGTGGAGGGATTGAGTGTTGCAGGGCGGAGGGATTGAGTGTTACAGGGTGGAGGGATTGAGTGTTGCAGGGTGGAGGGATTGAGTGTTGCAGGGCCGAGGGATTGAGTGTTGCAGGGCGGAGGGATTGAGTGTTGCAGGGTGGAGGGATTGAGTGTTGCAGGGCGGAGGGATTGATTGTTGCAGGGCGGAGGGATTGAGTGTTGCAGGGCGGAGGGATTGAGTGTTGCAGGGCGGAGGGATTGAGTGTTACAGGGTGGAGGGATTGAGTGTTGCAGGGTGGAGGGATTGAGTGTTGCAGGGCGGAGGGATTGAGTGTTACAGGGCGGAGGGATTGAGTGTTCCAGGGTGGAGGGATTGAGTGTTGCAGGGCGGAGGGATTGAGTGTTACAGGGTGGAGGGATTGAGTGTTGCAGTGCGGAGGGATTGAGTGTTGCAGGGCGGAGGGATTGATTGTTGCAGGGCGGAGGGATTGAGTGTTGCAGGGCGGAGGGATTGAGTGTTGCAGGGCGGAGGGATTGAGTGTTACAGGGTGGAGGGATTGAGTGTTGCAGGGTGGAGGGATTGAGTGTTGCAGGGCGGAGGGATTGAGTGTTACAGGGTGGAGGGATTGAGTGTTGCAGGGCGGAGGGATTGAGTGTTGCAGGGTGGAAGGATTGAGTGTTGCAGGGCGGAGGGATTGAGTGTTCCAGGGTGGAGGGATTGAGTGTTGCAGGGCGGAGGGATTGAGTGTTACAGGGTGGAGGGATTGAGTGTTACATGGTGGAGGGATTGAGTGTTACGGGGCGGAGGGATTGAGTGTTGCAGGGCGGAGGGATTGAGTGTTACAGGGCGGAGGGATTGAGTGTTGCAGGGTGGAGGGATTGAGTGTTGCAGGGTGGAGGGATTGAGTGTTACAGGGTGGAGGGATTGATTGTTCCAGGGCGGAGGGATAGAGTTTTGCAGGGCGGAGGGATTGAGTGTTACAGGGCGGAGGGATTGAGTGTTGCAGGGTGGAGGGATTGAGTGTTGCAGGGCGGAGGGATTGAGTGTTCCAGGGCGGAGGGATTGAGTGTTCCAGGGCGGAGGGATTGAGTGTTACAGGGCGGAGGGATTGAGTGTTCCAAGGTGGAGGGATTGAGTGTTCCAGGGCGGAGGGATTGAGTGTTCCAGGGCGGAGGGATTGAGTGTTCCAAGGTGGAGGGATTGAGTGTTCCAGGGCGGAGGGATTGAGTGTTGCAGGGCGGAGGGATTGAGTGTTGCAGGGTGTAAGGATTGAGTGTTGCAGGATGGAGGGATTGAGTGTTGCAGGGTGGAGGGATTGAGTGTTGCAGGGCGGACGGATTGAGTGTTACAGGGTGGAGGGATTGAGTGTTGCAGGGCGGAGGGATTGAGTGTTGCAGGGCGGAGGGATTGAGTGTTGCAGGGCGGAGGGATTGAGTGTTGCAGGGTGTAAGGATTGAGTGTTGTAGGATGGAGGGATTGAGTGTTACAGGGTGGAGGGATTGAGTGTTGCAGGGCGGAGGGATTGATTGTTGCAGGGTGGAGGGATTGAGTGTTGCAGGGTGTAAGGATTGAGTGTTGCAGGATGGAGGGATTGAGTGTTGCAGGGCGGAGGGATTGAGTGTTACAGGGTGGAGGGATTGATTGTTGCAGGGCGGAGGGATTGATTGTTGCAGGGCGGAGGGATTGATTGTTGCAGGGCAGAGGGATTGAGTGTTGCAGGGCGGAGGGATTGAGTGTTGCAGGGCGGAGGGATTGAGTGTTGCAGGGCGGAGGGATTGAGTGTTACAGGGTGGAGGGATTGAGTGTTGCAGGGTGGAGGGATTGAGTGTTGCAGTGCGGAGGGATTGAGTGTTGCAGGGCGGAGGGATTGAGTGTTACAGGGCGGAGGGATTGAGTGTTCCAGGGTGGAGGGATTGAGTGTTGCAGGGCGGAGGGATTGAGTGTTACAGGGTGGAGGGATTGAGTGTTGCAGTGCGGAGGGATTGAGTGTTGCAGGGCGGAGGGATTGAGTGTTACAGGGTGGAGGGATTGAGTGTTGCAGGGTGGAGGGATTGAGTGTTGCAGGGCCGAGGGATTGAGTGTTGCAGGGCGGAGGGATTGAGTGTTGCAGGGTGGAGGGATTGAGTGTTGCAGGGCGGAGGGATTGATTGTTGCAGGGCGGAGGGATTGAGTGTTGCAGGGCGGAGGGATTGAGTGTTGCAGGGCGGAGGGATTGAGTGTTACAGGGTGGAGGGATTGAGTGTTGCAGGGTGGAGGGATTGAGTGTTGCAGGGCGGAGGGATTGAGTGTTACAGGGCGGAGGGATTGAGTGTTCCAGGGTGGAGGGATTGAGTGTTGCAGGGCGGAGGGATTGAGTGTTACAGGGTGGAGGGATTGAGTGTTGCAGTGCGGAGGGATTGAGTGTTGCAGGGCGGAGGGATTGATTGTTGCAGGGCGGAGGGATTGAGTGTTGCAGGGCGGAGGGATTGAGTGTTGCAGGGCGGAGGGATTGAGTGTTACAGGGTGGAGGGATTGAGTGTTGCAGGGTGGAGGGATTGAGTGTTGCAGGGCGGAGGGATTGAGTGTTACAGGGTGGAGGGATTGAGTGTTGCAGGGTGGAGGGATTGAGTGTTACAGGGCGGAGGGATTGAGTGTTCCAGGGTGGAGGGATTGAGTGTTGCAGGGCGGAGGGATTGAGTGTTACAGGGTGGAGGGATTGAGTGTTGCAGTGCGGAGGGATTGAGTGTTGCAGGGCGGAGGGATTGAGTGTTACAGGGCGGAGGGATTGAGTGTTCCAGGGTGGAGGGATTGAGTGTTGCAGGGCGGAGGGATTGAGTGTTGCAGGGTGGAGGGATTGAGTGTTACAGGGCGGAGGGATTGAGTGTTACAGGGCGGAGGGATTGAGTGTTCCAGGGTGGAGGGATTGAGTGTTGCAGGGCGGAGGGATTGAGTGTTACAGGGTGGAGGGATTGAGTGTTACATGGTGGAGGGATTGAGTGTTACGGGGCGGAGGGATTGAGTGTTGCAGGGCGGAGGGATTGAGTGTTACAGGGCGGAGGGATTGAGTGTTGCAGGGTGGAGGGATTGAGTGTTGCAGGGTGGAGGGATTGAGTGTTACAGGGTGGAGGGATTGATTGTTCCAGGGCGGAGGGATAGAGTTTTGCAGGGCGGAGGGATTGAGTGTTACAGGGCGGAGGGATTGAGTGTTGCAGGGTGGAGGGATTGAGTGTTGCAGGGCGGAGGGATTGAGTGTTCCAGGGCGGAGGGATTGAGTGTTCCAGGGCGGAGGGATTGTGTGTTACAGGGCGGAGGGATTGAGTGTTCCAAGGCGGAGGGATTGAGTGTTCCAGGGCGGAGGGATTGAGTGTTCCAGGGCGGAGGGATTGAGTGTTCCAAGGTGGAGGGATTGAGTGTTCCAGGGCGGAGGGATTGAGTGTTCCAGGGCGGAGGGATTGAGTGTTACAGGGTGGAGGGATTGTGTGTTCCAGGGTGGAGGGATTGAGTGTTCCAGGGCGGAGGGATTGAGTGTTACAGGGCGGAGGGATTGAGTGTTCCAGGGCGGAGGGATTGAGTGTTCCAGGGTGGAGGGATTGAGTGTTCCAGGGTGGAGGGATTGAGTGTTACAGGGCGGAGGGATTGAGTGTTACAGGGCGGAGGGATTGAGTGTTCCAGGGCGGAGGGATTGAGTGTTCCAGGGTGGAGGGATTGAGTGTTCCAGGGTGGAGGGATTGAGTGTTGCAGGGTGGAGGGATTGAGTGTTACAGGGTGGAGGGATTGATTGTTCCAGGGCGGAGGGATAGAGTTTTGCAGGGCGGAGGGATTGAGTGTTACAGGGCGGAGGGATTGAGTGTTGCAGGGTGGAGGGATTGAGTGTTGCAGGGCGGAGGGATTGAGTGTTCCAGGGCGGAGGGATTGAGTGTTCCAGGGCGGAGGGATTGTGTGTTACAGGGCGGAGGGATTGAGTGTTCCAAGGCGGAGGGATTGAGTGTTCCAGGGCGGAGGGATTGAGTGTTCCAGGGCGGAGGGATTGAGTGTTCCAAGGTGGAGGGATTGAGTGTTCCAGGGCGGAGGGATTGAGTGTTCCAGGGCGGAGGGATTGAGTGTTACAGGGTGGAGGGATTGTGTGTTCCAGGGTGGAGGGATTGAGTGTTCCAGGGCGGAGGGATTGAGTGTTACAGGGCGGAGGGATTGAGTGTTCCAGGGCGGAGGGATTGAGTGTTCCAGGGTGGAGGGATTGAGTGTTCCAGGGTGGAGGGATTGAGTGTTACAGGGCGGAGGGATTGAGTGTTACAGGGCGGAGGGATTGAGTGTTCCAGGGTGGAGGGATTGAGTGTTACAGGGCGGAGGGATTGAGTGTTCCAGGGTGGAGGGATTGAGTGTTCCAGGGTGGAGGGATTGAGTGTTCCAGGGTGGAGGGATTGAGTGTTCCAGGGCGGAGGGATTGAGTGTTCCAGGGTGGAGGGATTGAGTGTTCCAGGGTGGAGGGATTGAGTGTTACAGGGTGGAGGGATTGAGTGTTACAGGGCGGAGGGATTGCGTGTTCCAGGGTGGAGGGATTGAGTGTTACAGGGCGGAGGGATTGTGTGTTCCAGGGTGGAGGGATTGAGTGTTACAGGGTGGAGGGATTGTGTGTTACAGGGTGGAGGGATTGAGTGTTACAGGGCGGAGGGATTGCGTGTTCCAGGGTGGAGGGATTGAGTGTTACAGGGCGGAGGGATTGTGTGTTCCAGGGTGGAGGGATTGAGTGTTACAGGGTGGAGGGATTGAGTGTTCCAAGGTGGAGGGATTGAGTGTTCCAGGGTGGAGGGATTGAGGGTTACAGGGCGGAGGGATTGAGTGTTCCAGGGCGGAGGGATTGAGTGTTACAGGGTGGAGGGATTGAGTGTTCCAGGGTGGAGGGATTGAGGGTTACAGGGTGGAGGGATTGAGGGTTACAGGGTGGAGGGATTGAGTGTTACAGGGTGGAGGGATTGAGTGTTACAGGGTGGAGGGATTGAGTGTTACAGGGCGGAGGGATTGAGTGTTACAGGGCGGAGGGATTGAGTGTTCCAGGGCGGAGGGATTGAGGGTTCTCTGTTTGGGAATGAGGCTGCTTCATAAAGCAAGACTCACAACAAACATTTTTCCAGCTATTTCAGTTCTGAGGAAAAGTCAGCAAACAGTGAGGATGACATTAACCATCTGCAACAGGACACAGATAGTCTGACAGAATGGGCAGAGAGGTGGCAGATGGAATTTAATACTGATAAGTGTGAGGTGATGCATTTTAACAGAGGGATAGGATGAGGCAATATATACTTAATGGCACAGTTCTAAAGCGTGTGTAGGAACAGAGGGACCTGGGGGTTAATCTGCATCGATCTTTGAAGGCGGCAGGACATATTGAGAGTGGTTAGTAAAGCATATGGGATCTTGGGCTTCATAAATACAGGCATTGAGTACAAAAGCAGGGAAGTTATGCAACTTTATAAAGCTCTGGTTAGGCCCCAACTGGAGAATTGTGTCCAGTTCTGGTCACCACACTATAGGAAGGATGTGAGGGTCCTTGAGAGGGTGCAGAGGAGATTTACCAGAATGCTTCCAGGGATGGAGGATTTTAGTTACAAGGTTAGGTTGGAAAAGCTGGGTTTGTTCTCCTTAGAACAAAGGAGATTGAGGGGAGATTTAATAGAAGTGTACAGGATTATGACAGGCTTAGATAAGTTAAACAAGGAAAAACTGTTCCCATTAACAAATGGTACAAGGACATGGGAACACAGATGTGGGGGGAATATGAGGAAGCACTTTTTTACACAGTGGGTGATAATGACCTGGAACTCGCTGCCCACAAGGGTGGTGGAAGCGGAGACGATCAATGACTTCAAGAGGAAGCTGGATGACCACCTGAGAGAAATAAAGTGGAGTTGAGGGAGACGATCAGCCATGGTCTTGCTGAATGCACAGCAGGCTCGAGGGGCAGATTGGCCCCCTCCTGCTCTTATTTCCTATGTTCTTCTGGCACAGGAGGCCAGTCGGCAGGGAAGGTTAGGGGGAATTTAATCAAGGTGTTGAAAACTTTCCAGTGGCAGGAGGGTTGATCACCAGACGACACAGATTTAAGATAATCGGCAAAAGAACCAGAGATGAGGGGAATTTTACTGGACGCAGTGAGTTGTTGTGATCTGGAACGCGCTGCCTGAAAGGGCGGTGGAAGCAGATTCAATAATAACTTCCAAAAGGGAATTGGTAGGTGGGGTTGAGGGATATGAGGGAATGTTGGAGGTGGGGTTGAGGGATATGTGGAGGAAGTGGGTAGGTGGGGTTGAGGGATATGTGTAGGAAGTGGGTAGGTGGGATTGAGGGATATGAGGGAATGTTGGAGGTGGGGTTGAGGGATATTTGGTATATATGGGTTGGTGGGCTTCAGTGTTGTTGAACCTTCGTACCTCCCACTGAAGTGACAATTTTTTGAATCAAGAAATCCTCCTGTTCGCTGCTCATGAATCTCCCACCGTCCTCCAGAATTGACCCTCATGAATCAAAGACTTGGAAAAGATTTTGAATTTTAACTTGATTTAGTTTAAGTCTGTAAACTGTGTCATACTGAAAGAATGCACAGCGTGGTTCAGTAAATGCAGTGTAACCTGCTTCCTCCAGATCTGTGGAATCTGCAGACCACAACGTGAAGATTAAGATTGAAGAATTTCTTGCGACAACACCTATCACAAAGCAATCTCACCCACCATGGCCTCGTCTGTCATCACTGTCATGGTAATTCTTGGTGAGTGGTTGAATGATCCATCACTGGCTGCACTTTTCTGTTATTCATTCATGGGATGTGGGCGTCTCTGGCCAGGCCAGTATTTATTACCCATCCCTAATTGCCCTTGAGAAGGTGGTGGTGAGCTGCCTTCTTGAACCACTGCAGTCCGTGTGGGGTAGGATTTTGACCTTAGCAGAGAGGTCAGTGACGAGGGGGTATAGATTTAAAGTGAATGGTAGAAAAAGTAGAGCAGAGATGAAAAAAAACTATTTCACCCAGAGTGTGGTAGAGGGTCTGGAATAGGTATGAGAGTTTTACTCTGTATCTAACCCCGTACTGTACCTGTGCTGGGAGTGTTTGATGGGACAGTGTAGAGGGAGCTTTACTCTGTATCTAACCCCGTGCTGTCCCTGTCCTGGGAGTGTTTGATGGGGACAGTGTAGAGGGAGCTTTACTCTGTATCTAACCCCCCGTTTTTTTTTATTTCCAAGGTGACCTTTATACCCCATGCCCCTTTTATATTTTATGTCGAGGGGGCCTTTATTCCTCAGGCCCCCTTTATATACACACTTATATTTTTAAAATAACTTTATTAAAAACAGAAATAAACAAAAACTCAAATTAAAATGCCATTCTCGGCGTCGACGATGCACTCCAGTCCCTGCGGTGCCCACCAGTCACGGAAGGCCTCAAGCGTACCGGCGGACACTGCATGCTCCTTCTCCAGGGACACCCGGGCGCGAATGTAACCGCGGAAGAGGGGCAGGCAATCGGGGAGGACGGAACCCCCGACGGCCCGCAACCTGGACCTGTGAATGGCCACCTTGGCCAGGCCCAGGAGCAGACCAACGAGGAGATCCTCCTCCCGGCCCAAGCCCCTCCGCACCGGGTGCCCAAAGATCAGGAGCGTGGGACTGAAGTGCAGCCAGAATTTGAGGAGCAGCCCCGTCAGATACTCAAATAGGGGCTGCAACCTCGCACACTCCGTATAAACGTGGAACACGGACTCGTCCAGGCCACAGAAAGTACAGGCGGCCTGGGAGTCCGTGAACCTACTTAAAAGTCTATTGCACGGGACTGCTCTGTGCAGCACCCTCCATCCCAGGTCCCCGATGTAAAGGGGGAAGACTCCCGCGTAGAGAGACCTCCATCGGGGTTTCCCCTCGCCGCCAGATGGCAACGCGGACCGCCAGGGCGTGTCCAGCTGGCTGACGAGGGCGAGGAAATGGAGAGTGTGCAAGAGCAGCCCGTACAGGAAACCCCTCCGCGCCGATTGGAATGGCACGGAGGGCATTTCCGAGAGGCGGCTCGGGTTGTGTGGGACCGGTTCCCGAGGAGGGTTTCGGGGCCTGGGTCCGATGAGCAGTTCCGGCCGAGCGGGTGTCAGCTCCGCCAGGATCGCCCCGCACTCCCGAGCCCCCTCGCCACCCGCAGTGAGGGGCGTCCCGGGGGTTTCGGCGACTCCTCCGCCCGCCGGACCATCCCTGGAGTCGGCCGCCCAGACAGCCGAGGCGCTCTCCTCCGCCGGCGGGGGAGCGCCCTGACTGGAGGCGACCATGTTCCAGACTCGGAATAGATCCCGGTAAAAGACAGGCAACTCCCTCAGAGAGGCGCGGCTAACGGACTCCACCGGGAGCTGCGTGTCGTCTTGAAGGCAGTGACACTGGCGGAAAAAATACTTCGGCAGCGCACACCATCTGGGAGGATGCTCGACGTACAGGTATCTCTGCAGGGTCCGAAGGCGGAGAGTCGCAGCCTGGGTGCAGACGCACACCAGCGACTGACCGCCCTCCTCGATCGGGAGACTCAGGACCGCGGCAGAGACCCAGTGTTTCCTCTTGCCCCAGAAGAAATCGACGAGTTTTTTCTGGATCTTGGTGGCAAATACAGGGGGCGGGGCCAAAGTGACCAACCGGTACCAAAACATGGAGGCCACCAGTTGGTTAATGACCAACGCTCGGCCCCTGTAGGAAAGCACTCGGAGCAGTCCTGTCCAGCGCCCCAGCCGAGCGGTGACTTTCGCCTCCAACTCCTGCCAGTTTGCCGGCCAGGCTTCCTCAGCAGGGCTAAGGTGGACTCCCAGATAGAGGAGGTGCGTGGTGCTCCACGCTAAAGGTGTCATCTCCTCCGGCAGGGAGTCCACCCGCCACTGACCAACCAGGAGTCCGGAACATTTCTCCCAATTGATCCTCGCGGAGGGCGCGGCAGAAAAGGTCTGCTGGCAGTCGCGCATCCTCCGCAAATCAACGGGATCTGTGATTGCAAGGAGCACGTCGTCGGCGTAAGCCGAGAGGATGACCCGCATGGCCGGCTCGCGCAGAGCCAATCCCGTCAACCTCCTGCGAAGCAGGCACAGGAAGGGCTCCACGCAGATGGTATACAATTGGCCGGATATGGGGCATTTCTGACGCACTCCTCTCCCAAATCGAAGGGGCGCCGTCAAGGACCCGTTAACTTTGACTAGACACTCTGCGGCGGCGTATAAAAGTCGGACCCGGGCCACGAAATGCGGCCCGAGTCCGAAAGCGCGCAGAGTCCCGAAAAGGTAATCGTGATCCACCCTGTCGAACGCCTTCTCCTGATCGAGGGAGAGAAAGGCGACCGACTGACCAGTCCTCTGGGAAAGATGGATCAGGTCCTGGACCAGGTGGATGTTGTCGTGGATGGACCGGCCCGGGACCGTGTAGGACTGGTCGGGGTGGATCACGTGGGCCAGCATGGAGCCCAGGCGGGTAGACATAGCCCGGGCAAAGATCTTATAAACCGTGCTGAGGAGGGAGACCGGACGCCAGTTTTTAAGCAGGCGGAGATCGCCCCTCTTCGGCAGCAGGACAATGACCGCCCTGCGCCACGAGAGGGGCATCTTCCCGGTCGCCAGGCTTTCCCCCAGGACCAGCGCATAATCGTCCCCCAGGACGTCCCAGAACGCCCTGAGGAACTCCACGGTCAACCCATCCAGCCCTGGGGATTTGCCCCTTGAGAGCTGGTGGAGGGCGCCAGTCAGCTCCGCCAACGTGAGCGGAGCCTCCAATCCTTCGGCGCCCTCCGGGCTGACCTGCGGCAGGTCCTCCCACAAAACTCTGCGCGCATCCTCGCTGGACGGATCCGGAGAGAACAACGCACTGTAATACGTCCGGACCAGGAGGCCCATTCCCTCCGGATCCGTGATGGAGGATCTGTCGTCGGCCAGCAGCTCGACGAGCTGCTTACGGACCCCCCGCCATTTTTCCAGCGAGTAGAAGAAGGGTGAGGCGCGGTCCAAATCTTCCAGGATCTGGATCCGCGACCTCACGTACGCGCCTCAGGACCCTATGGGCTGCAGGTCCCTCAGCGCGCCCTTCTTCTCTTTGTACGCCTGCCACAGGGCCGGGTCCGCGACGGCATGACCGAGGCGGGATTCCAAGTCGAGCACCTCCCTCTCAAGGCGCCCGATCTCGGCTTCCCGCCTCTTGGTCGACCCCTTCGCGTACTCCTGACAGAAGACGCGGATGTGAGTCTTGCCCACATCCCACCATAGCCTCAAGGAGGGGAAGCCCCCCTGCTTCCTTGTCCAGTCGGCCCAGAATCGACAGAACGAGTCCCGAAATCGCACGTCCTCCAGCAGCCGGTTGTTAAAGTGCCAGTACGCGGACACCGCCCGCGTGCGGAGCGGAGTAAACTCCGCCCACACCAGGCGGTGGTCTGAGCACGGCACCAGCCGCATGGAGGCCGCCGAAACGCGGGAGACGTACGCCTGCGAAATGTAGAGGCGGTCGATTCGCGACCCCCCTCCTCCAGACCTCCACGTGAAGGCGCTGGAGTCGGGATGGAGATTCCGCCAGACGTCCACCAAGTTAAGGGAGCTGATCAGTCCCCTCAACTTCTCCACCGACGCTTGGCCGCGCTGGGGACCGGAGCGATCCCCCACCTCGAGGGTGCAGTTAAAATCCCCCCCGAGGATGATGCACTCGCCGCTATCGATGGAGCTCAAGAGAGCGGACACTTCTTCAAAGAAGCGCGCTTGCAACGCGCCGGGCCTGGGCGCGTACACGTTCACAAAGTGGAGCGGCACGCTACCCAGGCGAACGGCGAGGTGGAGCAAGCGGCCCGGCACTAGCTCCTTGACCCCCAAGATCTCCGGCTGAAAAGTCGGGGCCAATAAGATAGCCACCCCACTAGAAATAGGGGTGAGGTGACTCATGTAGACCCCACCCTGCCACTCCAGGAGCCAGGTGGCTTCGTCTCCCGGAACGGTGTGGGTTTCCTGCAGAAAGCTCACCGCGTATCTCCCTTCCCTAAGGACTGAGAGATTGTGAAATCTGCGGTGAGCCCCTCTGCTGCCGTTGATGTTGAGGCTGGCTATGGTTATCTTCATGTCAAAGGTACTTAAAACCCGTCACCAACAGCTCACTGTGAGGAGGGAGTGGAAGTGCACCTGGCCCTCCACTCCCCCAGCAACCCATTGAGGAACACATTAAAACGGCGCCTCTCAACCAGTTTCACGTCCGCGCGCTTACCCGCTATCTTAAGGGCGGCACGGACGGACTGGATGATCAGCGCCAGATTCGACCAACGGTCGAGGGCCAGCTGAACTTTATTGCGGCAACCCCTGCAAGCCGCGAGGAAATCCCGGAGTTCCGCCGTGGGGATGAGAGGAGATTCGGTGGGAGGCACGAGGGACTCCACCACCTCACTGGCGATGGAATCAAGATCATCCTCCGTGCCCCGCACCGAATCCCCATCCTCCTCCGGGTCGTCACCGCCAGCGGCCGACACATCCACCACACACTGTGGGGCGGACGTCCCGGCCGCGCCAGCTGGTCCCGCCTCCGTCACGATCCCACCCCCAGGATCGATGGCGGAGGAGTCCTCTCTGGGTTCTATTGTGAAACTGGAGCCTGTAGGCACCAGCGGTTCAGGACCCCCCTCCACCTCCATCCCCAGGCCAATGAGTGGTCCAGGGGAGACAGAAGTTCCGGACTCCGGGAAACCAGCCGGAGCCGAGACTGGAGGCGGTGAGAGGAGGCCATCTCCCGCTCCGCCAGCACCCACAGGCCCAGCAGATGGGGCAGCATTCTCAGTTATAACTGGGTCGGGTGTCTCCTGGTTGGTGGTGGACTCCGGCTGGGAGGCCCGACCCTCTGGGGCCTCGCCCTCCCCTTCATTCAGGGCACCCGACCCAGTAGCAGTGGCGGAATGGGCGGTTTCCCCAGGCTCCCCCACCACAAGCAGGGCCCCACTTACTCCTTCAGGAGGGGCCTCACGTACCGGGGCCATCCCCTCCCCTCCATCCTGAGGAATAGAGTGCTCCTGCCCGGACTTTGCAGCCTTGGTGGTGGCGGTAGGGGGAACCTGAGGACCAGAAACAGGAGGCAGCTCCCCTCCAACAGATGGGCCCTGCACCTCAGGGCCCTGTGTTATTTCTGTGGAGGGGTGCCTTCTCCTCTTTTTCGCACTTGGGCGCGGAGACTCAGAGACCTCCATGTCATCAGAGGCCTCCGCCTCCGCACCCTTTTTTCCTTTTTTAGTCACCCTGGGCCTGAGCCCAGCCCTGGGACAGGTGGATTCCATGGGAATGGGCTTTGGGCTGAGCTCAGGCTCGGGTTGAGTCAAAGTGTCCAGGGGACGCGCCTCACGATGTTTCTTTTTTCCCCCGCGTCTTCCTTCCGCTCGGACGGACGCTCCCCTCCCCGCCAGAGGCTGTGAAAACCACAGCCTCCGGAACCGACTGAGCGGTGTCTGTTGGATGTGCGGGGGGAGTGGGAGGAGGTGCTGTGGAACCACTCTGGGCCGCCGAGGTGGAGCTGGCGGCCGGGAGGTTGGGGCAGTTCTTACGAACATGCCCCACCCCCTTGCAGACGTGGCACCGCGCCCCGTCCGAGGTCCAAAAGACGCGGTAGGCCGTCCCCTGGAACTCCACATTAAATTGGCCCTCCGTGTCCTCCTCCCGCGCCAGCTGCATAAATAACTGGCGGCGGAAGGAGTAGACATGTTGGAGGCTGTGCTCCCGAAGACCAAGCCGGACTGGGGTGATCCCCGACCTCACCTCCCCCAGATGGTGCAGGTGGGGGAGGAGGAGCTCACTGGGAATGAAGGGTGGGACGTTGGACAACATTATCCGATGCGCAGTGGCCCCCAGAGGGTCCACTGGCAGGAAGGTCCCCCCCACAGTGAGCCCTTTACTCAGGGCCAGGGACACCGCCCGCTCGGTCTTCAAAAAGAACACAGCCTTCCCATACATCTTTGAGGCCGCAACAATGGCCGAGGGGCCGACAACCACGGCCATTGCCTTAACGCAGGCCTCAATAGACATGTTGGGGTGGGGATAGCTCTTCACCCCATGGCTGCATGTCAATAATTTAAAGGGTGACGGGGCCACGTGGGCAGCCACAGAAGCTGCAGCTGCGTAGGTAGTAGAGGGCCCCGCCACCGGTGATGAAGGGCTTGCCATGGGTCCAAGAGCTAAACCCACCCCAAATTGTGGACTTGCACACTAAATAACAGATTCACAGAAAAATTTGAAAAGACAAACAAACAAACAAACAAACAACAGGTTAGTGGAGAGGCTGAGGTAAGAGAGGAGAGGCAAAGGCAGGCTGGAAGGGATGACTTGCTTTCTGGAGGTGGTGCTCACAGTACACTTAAAACAAACAGTCTTTGAAGTTGGTCTTCTGGTTGGGGGAGTCGTCTTCACCTGGGTCAGCTGAAGCTGCCCAGGCACTATCTATCCCCTTCCGTCTGTTTAGCTGGGCAGCTTCAGCTGACCCAGGCTTGGCAATTGGGGTGGGGAGGGAGCTTCCCTGTGTGCTTTTGCAGCAGCACAGATTCCTGTTGAATTGGCAGCCCCACCCCTTGTTGTTCCAGCCACTTGTTCCTCCCCCAACAGTCCAAAGTAAATTACTGGTGTTCAGCACCCACCTCCAGACAAAGCCTTGTTTCCAAAAAATGTCCCTTTCTTCTCTTTAATGGAGACTGTTGTTGGAGTTTTCCTCTGCTTGTTGGTAGCTGCTCTCCCTTGCTCAGTGCAGCTCCTCTCTCCACCTCTGCAACCTCCAACTGCCACCAGCACTCTCAGCTGCACCTCGTTGAGGCTCTCAACACTCAGGCTCCCAAATCAGAGAGCAACCAATCCCAGTGCTGTATCTGTCCTGGGAGTGTTTGATGGGACAGTGGCAGCTCACCACCACCTTCTCAAGGGCAATTAGGGATGAGCAATAAATGCTGGCCTAGCCAGCGACGCCCACATCCCATGAATGAATTTAAAAAAAGTACTGAGGGAGTGCTGTACTGTCAGAGGGTCAGTACTGAGGGAGTGCTGCACTGTCGGAGGGTCAGTACTGAGGGAGTGCTGTACTGTCAGAGGGTCAGTACTGAGGGAGTGCTGCACTGTCGGAGGGTCAGTACTGAGGGAGTGCTGCACTGTCGGAGGGTCAGTACTGAGGGAGTGCTGTACTGTCAGAGGTCAGTACTGAGGGAGTGCTGCAATGTTGGAGTTCAGTACTGAGGGAGTGCTGCACTGTCGGAGGGTCGGTACTGAGTGAGTGCTGCACTGTCAGAGGGTCAGTACTGAGGGAGTTTTGCACTGTTGGAGGGTCAGTTCTGAGGGAGTGCTGCACTGTCGGAGGGTTAGTACTGAGGGAGTGCTGCACTGTCGGAGGGTCGGTACTGAGGGAGTGCTGCACTGTCGGAGGGTCGGTACTGAGGGAGTGCTGCACTGTCGGAGGGTCGGTACTGAGGGAGTGCTGCAATGTCGGAGGGTCGGTACTGAGGGAGTGCTGCAATGTCGGAGGGTCGGTACTGAGGGAGTGCTGCAATGTCGGAGGGTCGGTACTGAGGGAGTGCTGCAATGTCGGAGGGTCAGTACTGAGGGAGTGCTGCACTGTCGGAGGGTCAGTAGTGAGGGAGTGCTGCACTGTCGGAGGGTCGGTACTGAGTGAGTGCTGCACTGTCAGAGTTCAGTACTGAGTGAGTGCTGCAATGTTGGAGTTCAGTAGTGAGGGAGTGCTGCACTGTCGGAGGGTCAGTACTGAGGGAGTGCTGCACTGTCGGAGGGTCGGTACTGAGGGAGTGCTGCACTGTCGGAGGGTCGGTACTGAGGGAGTGCTGCAATGTCGGAGGGTCAGTACTGAGGGAGTGCTGCACTGTCGGAGGGTCGGTACTGAGGGAGTGCTGCACTGTTGGAGGTCAGTACTGAGGGAGTGCTGCAATGTTGGAGTTCAGTAGTGAGGGAGTGCTGCACTGTCGGAGGGTCAGTAGTGAGGGAGCGCTGCACTGTTGGAGGTTCAGTGCTGAGGGAGCGCTGCACTGTCGGAGGGTCAGTACTGAGGGAGCGCTGCACTGTCGGCGGGTCAGTACTGAGGGAGTGCTGCACTGTCGGAGGGTCAGTACTGAGGGAGTGCTGCACTGTCGGAGGGTCAGTACTGAGGGAGTGCAGCACTGTCGGAGGGTCAGTACTGAGGGAGTGCAGCACTGTCGGAGGGTCAGTACTGAGGGAGTGCAGCACTGTCGGAGGGTCAGTACTGAGGGAGTGCAGCACTGTCGGAGGGTCAGTACTGAGGGAGTGCAGCACTGTCGGAGGGTCAGTACTGAGGGAGTGCAGCACTGTCGGAGGGTCAGTACTGAGGGAGCGCTGCACTGTCGGAGGGTCAGTACTGAGGGAGCGCTGCACTGTCGGAGGGTCAGTACTGAGGGAGTGCAGCACTGTCGGAGGGTCAGTACTGAGGGAGTGCAGCACTGTCGGAGGGTCAGTACTGAGGGAGTGCTGCACTGTCGGAGGGTCAGTACTGAGGGAGTGCTGCACTGTCGGAGGGTCAGTACTGAGGGAGTGCTGCACCGTCGGAGGGTCAGTACTGAGGGAGTGCTGCACCGTCAGAGGGTCAGTACTGAGGGAGTGCTGCACCGTCAGAGGGTCAGTACTGAGGGAGTGCTGCACCGTCAGAGGGTCAGTACTGAGGGATTGCTGCACTGTCACTGGTGCCATCTTTTAGATGAGATGTTAAAATGAGGCCCCATCTGCCCTAAGTCACTATTTTAAAGTTAAGGCAGGAGGAAGTTCTCCCCCGAGTCCTGGAGCCAACATTTATTCTGCAATCTACATTACAAAAGCAGATTATCTGGGCATTATCATATTGCTGTTTGTGGGATCTTGCTGTGTGCAAATTGGCCTCAGTGTTTCCTCCATTACAACAGTAACTACAATTCAAAAGTTACCGCATAGACTGTGCAGCACTTGTGTCACCCTGACATGGTGAAGGCGGATATATAAATGTAAATTCTTTCTGTGTTTCCCCTCAGTCCTGTTTATCATCACGACTGTCCAATCAGAGAAGGAGATCGAGGAAAACCCCAAGAATTCTGTGCCCACAGTCAACTCAGAGGAATCTTCTCTGTGTCCGAAGCCGCTGCTTGGCGGAAGATCCTACACCATGTTTTACGGGACTGATGTGGGCAATGCGGAGGGAATCATCAGGGAGGGTCTGGGTCGCTGTCTGGATGGCTCTCTGGGCCGGGGTGTCTATGTGTCACGGGAGGTGTTGGGTGCGATGGAGTCGGTGGCGGAACTGCAGCCCTCCCAGTTGGCGGTGCTGGTTCTTAGCGTCAGGGTGGGGAGGTTGTGGAGGGTGAACGAGCAGAGGCAGCAGATGAAGAAGAGTTGGCACAGTTACGGTTATGACACTGCCTGGGCACCAGGCAACTGTGGGGTATCGCAGGGGATCACCGAGGAGATCTGTGTCTGGGACCCCCACCGACTGAAAGTGGTCGGAATTGCACTAGCTCCCATGGCCGATATCGACAGACTCCAAACGTTAGTGAGTCTTTACATGTAAATCCATTCAACAGGGAAAGACTATGGGGGATAGAACAGGGAAGTGGGATGAATTGCATAGTTCTTTCAGGGAGTCAGCACAGGCACAATGGGCTGAATGGCCTCCTCCTGCGCTCGATGTTCTTTTAACCTCCCTGTTTCCTTCTCACACTCAGTTGTGGGTGAGTTTACCCAGACGAATCTGCTCTGGGTCTGTGGAGTGGGAATATTAAACCACTGTGAGTAAAACGTTCATGTTGCCTTTTCTAGGTCCTCGTTTAATCATAGAATCATACACTATGGAATGCAGCCATTCGGCTCATCATGTCTGTGCTAGCTCTTTGAGTTATCCAATTCGTCCCACTCTCCTGCTCTTTCCCCATAGGCCTGTAAATTTCTCCTTCGCAAAAGTTATTATTGAATCTGCTTCCATCGTCCTTTGAGGCAGCGCGTTCAGATCACAACAACTCACGACGAAAGATAAATTCTCCTCATCTCCCCCTCTGGTTCTTTTGCCAATTACCTTCAATCTGTGTCCCTCTGGTTACTGACCCTCCTGCCACTGGGAACTGTTTCTCTCCACATTTACTCTATCAAGTCCCATCAAGTCTATATCAGAGGTCAGGCTGTCAGATCAATCATTCTGCAGTGAAACCAACTCAAGTTGGATAAAGCTGACATGGTTCTGACCCATGGTTAATCCTGACTCTTTGCCTCTCCACAGTGATGTATCTGACTGTGTTTTCACCCTGCTGTGTGCCAGATTCTACACGAACATTTATAGAGCACACTGCACTACCCACCTTCCCCCCCATATCCCTCAATCCCACCTACCCACCTTCCCCCCATATCCCTCAATCCCACCTACCCACCTTCCCCCCATATCCCTCAATCCCACCGACCCACCTTCCCCCCCCATATCCCTCAATCCCACCTACCCACCTCCTCCCCATATCCCTCAATCCCACCTACCCACCTCCTCCCCATATCCCTCAATCCCACCTACCTGCTAATGCTCTCTCTTGCTTCCACATTCTGGGTTTCATACACACCAACTGAATAGTCATCAACCTCCTGTTCCCCGTTATTCCCTGACTGCGGATTTCTGTTAATTGCATTTTAATGATATGCAGGTGGAGGTTGTTAATGAGGGTCTTATTTGAGTCTATATAAGGAGACACTTACAGAAACTGGGTGAAGGTTTGAGTGAGGAGCTGCATGTTTGTAATCTTCTTACTTTGTAAAATAAATGCAAGACTGAATAAAGATTGGCTCCAGCATCATCCTCCAACAACAAGCTTTCTACTCCAATCAGCACGTCTGCTGAGATCTCAAGCTCAGCATTGGACGAGCTACCTGTCAATCACATGGGTACTCCACCCCTATGTTGCTGTCTCATTCATTCCTTTCTTACCTCGAGACTTGACAATTCCTGGCTGGTCCTCCATAATGGTGAGGTCATCCAAACACTCTGCTGCCTGTGTCCTAACTCACACCAAATCCCATTCCCCTATCACCCTGTGCTCACTGACCAATACCCGGTTAAGTAACAAGTCAACTTTAAAATTCTCATCCGTGTGTTCAAATCCCTCCATGGCCTCCTCGCCCCTCCCTATCTCTGTAATCTCCTCAAACCCTACAACCCTCCGCGATCTCTGCACTCCTCCAATTCTGGTCTCTTGAGCATCCTCGATTTTAATCGTTCCACCATTGGTGGCCGTGCCTTCTGTTGCCTGGGCCCCAAGCTCTGGAATTCCCTCCTTAAAGCTCTCCACCTCTCTCACCTTCCTCCTTAAAACCTATCTCTTTGACCAAGACCTGTCCTAATATCTCCTTTTGTGGCTCTGTGTCAAATTTTGCTTTGTATTGCTCCTGTGAAATGCTCCTGGGCATGATGTATGTCAAAGGTGCTATATAAATATAAGTTGTTATTGTTAATCACATGTTTACGGTGTCCCATATGGCTGTCAATCATTCTCAGCTCAATGAGCCCTATTTCACTATTCTGACCAAGTAGTAAAGGGAAAATCTTTATAACAAGGCCTGGGGTAAAACAAGGATTGACTCTGGTCTCAGTCTGTGCATCAACAAATTATCTCAGAAAATTCACAATCCAGGAGGGTCCTCCTTCCTTTCCACCTCACTGGCACTGCCTCTCACTCAAACAGATTAAACACCAGAAACAATCAGCACAATCAAACAGTTTCGAGTTTGTCCCGAACTGTTACAGCAGCTCATTGGAAAGGATCATCCAATAAAGATTCAGACATGAAGACACACAGTGAGGTAACTTGCCTTAGGTGTGAGTACACCAGAGCAATAGCGAATCAGCAGCCTGTTTTGCTATCCATCTGACAATCTTCTCCCTCCCCCACATGTCGATCTTACATCAGCAGCATTTGCAACAGCTTCTGAAATCTCTAAATCCACAGGCAGGTCCGCGTAAGTGAGGAACATGCAGTTTCACTGAATCTTAACTGCCTCCTTGCGTTCACAGGATGTCAGTGTCCCTGGCCAGGCCAGCATTTATTACCCATCCCTAATTGCCCTTGAGAAGGTGGTGGTGAGCTGCCTTCTTGAACCGCTGCAGGTCCATTTGGGGTAGGTAGATCCACAGTGCTGTTAGGAAGGGAGTTCCAGGATTTTGACCCAGCGACAGTGAAGGAACGGTTATACAGTTCCAAGTCAGAATGGTGTGTGATTTGGAGGGGAACTTGCAGGTGGTGGTGTTCCCATGTATCTGCTGCCCTTGTCCTTCGAGGTGGTAGAGGTCGCGGGTTTAGAAGGTGCTGTCTAAGGAGCCTTGGTGTGTTGCTGCAGTGCATCTTGTAGAAGGTACACACTGCTGCCACTGTGCGTCGGTGGTGGAGGGAGTGAATGTTTGTAGATGGGGTGCCAATCAAGCGGGCTGCTTTGTCCTGGATGGTGTCGAGCTTCTTGAGTGTTGTTGGAGCTGCACCCATCCAGGCAAGTGGAGAGTATTCCATCACACTCCTGACTTGTGCCTTGTAGATGGTGGACAGGCTTTGGGGAGTCAGGAGGTGAGTTACTCGCTGCAGATTCCTAGCCTCTGACCTGCTCTTGTAGCCACGGTATTTATATGGCGACTCCAGTTCAGTTTCTGATCAATGGTAGACCCTAGGATGTTGATAGTGGGGGATTCAGCGATGGTAATGCCATTGAATATCAAGGGAAGATGGTTAGATTCTCTCTTGTTGGAGATGGTCATTGCCTGGCACTTGTGTGGCACAAATGTTACTTGCCACTTATCAGCCCAAGCCTGGATATTGTCCAGGTCTTGCTGCATTTCTGCACAGACTGCTTCAGTATTTGAGGAGTTGCGAATGGTGCTGAACATTGTGCAATCATCAGCGAACATCCCCACTTCTGACCTTATGATTGAAGGAAGGTCATTGATGAAGCAGCTGAAGATGGTTGGGCCTAGGACACTACCCTCAGGAACTCCTGCAGTGATGTCCTGGAGCTCAGAAGGTGGTGGTGAGCTGCCTTCTTGAACCGCTGCAGTCCATTTCGGGTAGGTACACCCACAGTGCTGTTAGGAAGGGAGTTCTAGGATTTTGACCCAGTGACAGTGAAGGAACGGTGATATAGTTCCAAGTCAGGATGGTGTGTGACTTGGAGGGGAACTTGCAGGTGGTGGTGTTCCCATGCATCTGCAGCTCTTGTCCTTGTGCATTAGGGTGTCTCAACCTTTTTGTTAGAGGAGCCACATTACAATTTTTGTCCTACATAGGGGGCCCGTGAGCAAATTTTAGAAAGATAAAGACATTAGAAATGTATCTTACTATTAATCAAAACAACAAAAAATGTGCATTTTTGTGGCCAAGCTTTAAATTAGAAGACTAATTTATTAACTTACTTTCTCGTCACTATGTTGAACACTGATTTAGTGAGATACCTGGCATTGTTTTTGACTCTAGACACTAAGTTTAACCCTACAGGAAACATGTCCATTTCTACATTTTACTGAAATCCCAGTAACAACACACCCTGACCCCTGGTTTTAAGTACAAAGAAACTAGACGTTTTTGCCAAGAAATATACACTTAGCACTAAATCACACAGTGGTTCTTTCAGCCAATATATGATTGCTTTCATCAACTCATGCATGACCCTTATGGTTGATACTCAGAAATACAAGTTCAGAAAGCTGCAGTTCGGCAAGTACGCACGTAAACACAAACTGCTACCAAGACTGTTTCACATATAGGAGGCAAAACAGAATTGTAGCCACAAATCCTGGAGTAGCCATAGGAATGAGAAAGGTCAGTAACGGTATGAATGAGATCCCTGAAATGCTGCCAGCTCTCAGGAGACTGTTTCCTGCACTCGATTGAACAACCCGGCCATAGATGGGTGGCTTTGGAGAGTTGATGCTCAGTTGCAAAGCTCTCCTTTCCACATCACGCTGGCACTCATGATCAGAGCACCCACAACAAACCCAGAAAAAAATCACATCAGCAACTCCACAAACCAGGGCAGGACAAAGCCCAAGGAAGACAAATCAGCCACTAACCCGAGCCGACCCGGTTTACACAGAGGGATTTTGACCCCCTTTTTCAAACAAATCACTTTGCTGCACCTTATCCCAGCAGACCCCTGGTTTATGATCAATCTAAAGTGTGCAGTCCCGACATCAACTGTATCAGAGTTGGGCAACAAGATGGAGAGGTACCGAGGCCCAAATCCCAGTCGTGGCAAGTGTAAAATTCTTCTAAACTTATAAGTAATGAAGGTGTGGCTGGCCAGATAGAAACATTTGGACAACCCTGCTCTAGGTGGTAGAGGTCATGGGTTTGGAAGGTGCTGTCTAAGGAGCCTTGGTGCGTTGCTGCAGTGCATCTTGTAGATGGTACACACTGCTGCCACTGCGTGTCAGTGGTGGAGGGAGTGAATGTTGAGACTGGAGTTTCTCTATATCTACTCCACCAAATCCGATTTGATCATCCCTGAACCTGCTGAACTCAAGGGAATACAAGCCAAGTTTAATGTGGAAACACAGGAAGATGAAGAGACCATTTAGTACCTTGAGCCTGTTACTCTATTCAGTTAGATCATGGCTGATCTGTATCTACATTCCATTTACCCGCTGTGATGACCAGGTGAGAAAGGGGTCTAGGGTTTCCTTTCAGCCTTCACCTGGTCTTACTGTAACAGGGTTTAAATTTTAAACACTGTGTTTTAGCTCCCCCCTTGGTGAATCCTTGTTCACCGCTTTCCAATCATAAGGCAGAGAAACCAGCACAAACAGGCTTTCTTAAGTTTAAAGAAGAAAAGTGTAATTTATTAAACTTAAACTCTAATTCGGTTGACGCCTACGGATACAGGACACGCCCACGCTAGCATGCATATACGATACACACATGCAGATAGGGACAGAAAGAAGCAGAAGAAAAATAAAGTGGAAAAGTTTGAGGCAATATCTGAAGAGTTTTTGTTACAGGTCTTTGAGCTCACTGTCGAGTAGATCTGTTGGGGCCCAGTATTTTATTTTTTATTTTAGAGATACAGCACTGAAACAGGCCCTTCGGCCCACCGAGTCTGTGCCGACCAACAACCGCCCATTTATACTAACCCTACAGTAATCCCATATTCCCCATCACCTCCCTACACTAGGGGCAATTTACAACGGCCAATTTACCTATCACCTGCAAGTCTTTTGGATGTGGGAGGAAACCGGAGCACCCGGCGAAAACCCACGCAGACACAGGGAGAACTTGCAAACTCCGCACAGACAGTACCCAGAATCGAACCCGGGTCCCTGGAGCTGTGAGGCTGGGGTGCTAACCACTGCGCCACTGTGCCACCCTGTTGGAGACTTTTCTGTCTTGGGGTTCATGCGTCTTCACTGGGTTTGGAGTTCTGTGAGAAAGAGATGGGAGCAGACAGACAGACATGAGGTCTTCTTCAGTCCAGGAGCATTCTGCTTTCTGCCAGTTCAAACACTGTCTCGACAATTTAAAACTCTCAGTTCAAACTCTGCAACAGCCAGTGATAGTCATGTGATTAACTGGTTTGACCACATCGGTTGTGTATTGCATGGGAGCAGGGGATAGCTCCTTTGTCCCACGCACTGTCTGTTAATATGCCAAAATCTCTTTCCAGCCAGGTGCCTGTCAACCCCTTGACACAGGCCTTCTCTTCTTCCCAGCAACAATTTGAAATTTAACACCCATGTGGCGAAATTAATGTGCCTCATTCTTGGCAGGTGGGGGTCTGCATGACACCGCCCTGGATCCATATCCCTTCATACTCTCAACCAATAAATTTCAATCTCACTGTTGAAATTTTCAATCGACCCCCAGCCTGAACAACGTTTTGGGGGAGAGAGTTCCAGATTTCCACTCCCCTTTGTCTGAAGTGCTTCCTGACATCACCCCTGAACGGCCTGGCTCTCATTTTAAGGTTCTGCCCCATTGTTCTGGACTCCCCCCTCCCCCACCAGAGGAAATAGTTTCTCTCTATCGACCCGATCGAATCCTTTCATCATCTTAAACACCTCAGTTGGATCATCTTTTAATCCTCTAAACTCAGGGAAATACAAGCCTGGTCTCTGCAGCCCGTTCCCATAATTTAACCCTTTGAGCCCTGCTATCATTCTGGTGACTCTGCGCTGCTCCCCCTCCAAGGACAGTATGTCCTTTCTGAGGAGTGGGGCCCAGAATGAACGCAGTTACTTCAGATGTGACCCTACACCCTCAGCACTGCACTGGGAGTGTCAGCCTGGAGGTTGTACTCAAGTCTCTGGAGTGGGATTTGAATACATGACCTCCTAAAGTCATGGGGGGGGGAGGGGGGAGGATTTTATGCTCTCCCCTGCAATGGGTTTGGAGACAGGGAGAGCATGTAATTGGACGCTGGCTGGTGGGGGAAGGAGAACACCGCCACCTCCCCACCTCCACCCAAATTAAGTCCGGGATGGGAAGGCCTCTGGACAGCCTTCCTGTCCTGCGGCCAATTGAAGCCCTTAAGAGGGCAATTAAGGGCCTCATTCTGCTGCCGCCGGTATTAGCTCAGTGGCAGGCAGGCCTGTCACTGCACAGGGAGCACAGCAAGCAAACCCGAGTAGGTTGTTTGCCAGCTTCAGGGAGGGGGTCCCTCATCAAAAGGCAATGAGTGCCTGAACAAGGGACCCCGGCATTGCTGGGGGAGGGGAGGGGAGGGGGCCCGCTGACAGCCACCCCCCTTGCCCTTGCTGCTGATCCCCCTATACCCCTCTCCCCCGCAACCCCCATCCCATGAAACCCACTGTGTTGATAGTTGGTATGTAAGGGATTGCAGGCGGTGTTACAGTATCTCTCAAATGCTCAAGTAAGGGGAGTTGGAGCAGCAACATTATCAAACTACCGTTTCTCAATCCTGTCCACCGTCTGTGTTTTGTTGTTTGATCTTGGAGTCGATCACCCACTGCAGGACTCGCTCAGCATCTTCCGCCAGATTCTGTACGAAACTGGTGAGCATCTTCCGTGTGACTGTAAATGCAATTCCTCCAGACACAACAGCACCAAAAACCGGGATACCACGTATGAAATATTCCCCTGCCATGAAGCCCATTCCGGCAGTATTGGACAGTAACTTGTAAAGAAGCTGTATGTTTATATCCCTCGGCTGGGGTGAACGTATTTGAGCCTTCAAGTCCTCCAACGGCTTCTCAATCTCCAGAGACATTCTTTCAAGAGACTCCTCATCAAGCCCAAAGCGCTTGTAGTAAATGGGCAAATACTTCAGCAATATTTTAACATCACACATAATCCCTATTCCCAGAATGGGAGCTGCTGCTGCCACAGATGATACCAAAGCTAGTTTCCAAATCTCCGTGCTCAGAGAATTCTTTTCCTTCTCAATAATTTTTGAAGAGGTTGTGGCGATGGATCTCAGGAACGCTTGTTTCCTGTACTTGGGCAATTCCCTTTCCAAAGTCTTTTGGAGCAGCCTAAAGTCATATTCTTCAAAATTCAAGATGGACACCAGGAAGACTTGTGGAGATTTCACACCTTGCTCTTCCAAATACTTCAGTGACTCCTCTCTGATCTGTTCCAGCACTTGGCCCTGGTTTAACTGTGCTGCACGCCGTATCTTAGACGCCTCAATGTCGCTGTCAACCTTTGAGCGGACAAAGTAGAACCGTGCGCCCCTTTCATTAATCCATTCAGCAAGCTTAGTGTGATTCTCTTTGAAGCGTTCAGAGGCGACAATGATGAAGAAGTCATACCTGTCAAAGCCCACCTGCTCCCTGTATTTCTCCAATTGGAAATTAGGGGTCCCCAACCCTGGAAGATCCCAAATATGAACGTTAGTGAATATTGGATGTGTGTACCTGGTTGGTACCATTGTGGTTTCTGTAACTCCAGTTGGAGCAGCTCCATGTTGGTCATCAGGGATACCGCGCATTGCATTAACCAGGGAGGATTTTCCAGCTCCCGCCTCCCCAGTAATCCCAATATTGACCACCACGTCGTCTAGTGACTGGAGGCGTAATAATATCTTAGAGGCAATTACAGGGACTCCTCCTGATTCAAAAGCTTTGTTCATTTCTTCCCGCTCTTCTTTAGTAACACGCTCAAATATTTCACATCTGAAAATGTAAAAACACACGTAATAAAAATAGGGAAGAAGTCAATCAACATCTTTCCAAAGGGAATGGATTTACAAAGCAGCAAGAAAGCACAACAACAACTTACACCTCCAAGAAAGCAAAGTGCCCTGGGGTGCTTCACAGACCCCGTCAGGGAGAGAAATGGACACTGACCCACAAAAAGAAATATTAGACCGAAAGCTTGCTCAAAGAGGTGGGTTTTAAGGAGGGGCTTAAAGGAGGTGGACAGTCGTAGACACCAGACCCACTGCAATGTGGTTGACTCTGAACTGCCCTCTGTAATGGCCTAGCAAGACACTCAGTTGTCAAGGGCAATTAGGGATGGGCAACAAATGCTGTCTTGTCAGTGACACCGACATCCCATGAAAGAAAACAAAAAAAGATGGGAGGTCAACCAGAGAAGATGGGAATAGTTGAGTCTGGACATAGGCATGGATGAAGGTTTCGGCAACAAATGAGCTGAGGAAAGGGTGGCGAGGAGTAATGTTACAGAGGTGAAAATAGGCAGCCATGGAGAACATAAGAACATAAGAAATAGGAGCAGGAGAAGGCCATTCAGCCCCTCGAGCCTGCTCCACCATTCAATAAGATCATGGCTGATCTGCCCCAGACCTCAACTTTTCTTTCGTACCAGCTCCTCATAGCCCTCAACTCCCCGAGATTTCAAATATCTATTTACCTCCTCTTTAGTGATCTAGCCTCCACAACTCTGGGGTAGCGAATTCCAGAGATTCACTACCCTCTGAGAGAAGAATTCCCTTTGCATCTCAGTTTTAAATGAGTGACCCCTTATTCTGTAACTATGTCCCATAGTTCGAGATTCCCCCACTAGTGGAAACATCTTCTCAACATCTATCCTGTCAAACCGCCTCAGAATCTTGTACGTTTTAATAAGATCATCCCTCATTCTTCTAAACTCTAATGAATAAAGGCCTAACCTGTTTAGCCGTTCTTGATAAGTCAACCCCTTCATCCCAGGAATCAGCCTAGTGAACCTTTTCTGAACTGCCTCCAATGCTAGTATATCCTTCCTTAAATACGGGGACCAAAACTGTACGCAGTACTCCAGGTGCAGTCTCACCAACACCCTGTACAGTTGTAACAAGACTTCCCTATTTTTAAACTCTAACCCCCGAGCAATAAAGGCCAAAATTCCATTTGCCTTCTTAATTACTCGCTGCACCTGCGTGCTACCTTTTTGTGTTTCATGCACAGGAACACCCAGATCTCTCTGTACTGCACTTTTTTGGAGTCTCTCTTCATTTAAATAATAGTCTACTTTTTGATTCTTCCTACCAAAGTACTCACACTTTCCTACATTAAAATCCATCTGCCAAGTTTTTGCCCACTCACTCAACCTATCTATATCCCCTTGCAGATTCCTTATGTCCTCATCACGACATGCTCTCCCACCTATTTTTGTATCGTCAGCAAATTTGGATATATTACACTCTGTCCCCTCCTCCATATCATTAATATAGATAGTAAATAATTGAGGCCCTAGGACTGATCCTTGTGGCACTTCACTAGTTATATCTTTCCAACCTGAAAAAGACCCATTGATCCCAACTGTCTGTCTTCTGTGAGTTAACCAATCCTCAATCCATGCTAATACATTACCCCCAATACCGTGAGCTCCTATCTTGTGCAATAATCTTTTATGTGGCACCTTATCGAATGCCTTCTGGAAATCTAAATACACTACATCTACTGGTTCCCCTTTATCAACTCTGCTTGTTATATCCTCAAAGAACTCTAGCAAATTTGTCAAACATGATTTCCCTTTCACAAAACCATGTTGACTTTATTTGATTGCGTGAAGCTTTTCTAAATGTCCTGCTATTTCTTCCTTAATAATGGACTCTAGCATTTTGCCAACGACCCATGTTAGGCTGACTGGCCTATAGTTTCCTGCTTTTTGTCTCCCTCCCTTTTTGAACAGGGGCATCACATTAGCGGTTTTCCAATCTGCTGGGACTCTCCCGGAATCCAGTGAGTTCAGGAATATTTCAACCAATGCCTCCACTATCTCTGCAGCCACTTCCTTTAAAACCCTTGGATACAGGCCATCAGGTCCTGGCGACTTGTCTGCCTTTAGTCCCATTAGTTTGTCAAATACTTTGTCCCTCGTGATAGAGATTGTTACAAGATCTTTCCTCCAATTAGCTCCTTGCTTATCAGATATTCTGTGGGATGTTTATAGTGCCCTCCACCGTGAAGATCAAAGCAAATTATTGGTTTAAATTATGTGCCATTTCCTTGTTCCCTGCTATCAATTCTCCAGGGTCAAATATAACACCAAGGTTGCAACGATTCTGGTTCAGCATCAGACAGCAGCATGGGAAGGGGATGGAACAGGGAAAGGAATTTGTGATGGGGCATAGGAACAAAAGGAGGCCATTCAGCCCCTCAAGCCTGTTCCATATTCAATGAGATCATGGCTGATCTGAATCCTAACTCCATTGATCCACCTTGGCTCCATATCCCTCAACACCCTTGGCTAACAAAAATCTATCAATCTCAGATTTAAAATGATTAATTGAGCTCCAGCATCTGCTGCTTTTTGTGGGGTAAAGTTCCACACTTCCAACATCAACATCAATGGCTTCATTCTTTCTAATATTTAATTGGAGCAAATTTCTGCTGATCTAGTACTGGATGTTGGACAAGCAGGATTACAAATCAGAGACAGTGGAGGGAGATGGTGGTAAGGCAGAGCCGAGTGTTGTCAGTGTACATGTGAAAAACTAACACTGTGTTTTCGGATGATGTTACCAAGGGACAGCATGGAGATGAGAAAGAGGAGGCAACCAAGGATAGATCCATGGGGGACACCAGAGGTAACGGTGCGGGAGCAGGAAGGGAAGCCATTGCAGGTGATTCTCTGGCTACAATAACAATGGAACCAGATGAGAGCAGTCCCACCCAGCTGGACAACAGTGGAGAGGTGTTGGAGGAGGATGGTGTGGTCAACGATGTCAAAGGCTGCAGACAGGTGGAGAAGGACGAGGCAGGAAAGTTTACCACAGTCACAGTCACAGAGGATGTCATCTGTGACTTTGGTCAGGGCTGGGGCAGAGGGAGAAACTGATTGAGAAATTCAAATATTGGCAAAAGAACCAGAGAGGAAATGAGGAGAATGGGCGGCACAGTGGTTAGCACCGCAGCCTCACAGCTCCAGCGACCCGGGTTCAAGTCTGGGTACTGCCTGTGTGGAGTTTGCAAGTTCTCCCTGTGTCTGCGTGGGTTTCCTCTGGGTGCTCCGGTTTCCTCCCACATGCCAAAGACTTGCAGGTTGATAGGTAAATTGTCCATTATAAAATGCCCCTAGTGTAGGTAGGTGGTAGGGAAATATAGGGACAGGTGGGGATGTGGCAGGAATATGGGATTAGTGTAGGGTTAGTACAAATGGGTGGGTGATGGTCAGCACAGACACGGTGGGCCGAAGGGCCTGTTTCAGTGCTGTACCACTAAAAAAAAAAATTCTTTTTTTAAGCAGAGAGTTGTTGTGATCTGGAATGTGCTGCCTGAAAGGGTGATGGAAGTAGATTCAATAATAACCTTCAAAAGGGACTTGGATAAATACTGGAGGGGG
The DNA here is from genome assembly GCF_036365525.1 of Heterodontus francisci. NCBI lineage: Eukaryota > Metazoa > Chordata > Chondrichthyes > Heterodontiformes > Heterodontidae > Heterodontus > Heterodontus francisci. The sequence goes on from NC_090376.1 coordinate 4,807,483, forward strand.
GAAATTTGCTGGGTCGCAGGGAAAAAGAGGGTGTGGGTGTAATTGGGGAAAGAGCGGAGGGAGTGGGTGTAATTGGGGAAAGAGCCGAGGGAGTGGGAGTAATTGGGGAAAGAGTAGAGGGAGTGGGGGTAATTGGGGAAAAAGAGGTAGTGGGTGAAATTGGGGAAAGAGCCGATGGAGAGGGAGTAATTGGGGAAAGAGCGGAGGGAGTGGGAGTAATTGGGAAAAAGAGGGAGTGGGTGTAATTGGGGGAAGAATGGAGGGGATGGGAGGAATTGGGGAAAGAGCGGAGGGAGCGGATGTAATGGGGAAAGAGCCAAGGGAGTGGGTGCAATGGGGAAAGAGCCGAGGGAGTGGGTGTAATTGGGGAAAGAGCCGACGGAATGGGTGTAATTGGGGAAAGAGCCGAGGGAGTGCGTGTAATTGGGGAAAGAGCCGAGGGAGTGGGTGTAATTGGGGAAAGAGCGGAGGGAGTGGGTGGAATTCGGGAAAGAGCGCAGGGACTGAGTGTAATAGGATAAAGAGTCGAGCGAGTGGGTGTAATTGGGGAAAGAGCAGAGGGAGTGTGTGTAATTGGGGAAAGAGAAGAGGGGGTGGGTGTAATTGGGGAAAGAGAAGAGGGGGTGGGTGTAATTGGGGAAAGAGAAGAGGGAATGGGTGTAATTGGGGAAAGAGCAGAGGGAATGGGTGTAATTGGGGAAAGAGCAGAGAGAGTATGTGTAATTGGGGAAAGAGAAGAGGGAGTGGGTGTAATTGGGGAAAGAGCGGAGGGGATGGGTGTAATTGGGGAAAGAGCAGAGGGAGTGGGTGTAATTGGGGAAGGAGCGGAGGCAGTGGGTGTAATTGGGGAAGGAGCCGAGGGAGTGGGTGTAATTGGGGAAGGAGCCGACGGAATGGGTGTAATTGGGGAAGGAGCCGACGGAATGGGTGTAATTGGGGAAAGAGAAGAGGGAGTGGGTGTAATTGGGGAAAGAGAAGAGGGAGTGGGTGTAATTGGGGAAAGAGCCGAGGGAGTGGGTGTAATTGGGGAAAGAGCCGAGGGAGTGGGTGTAATTGGGGAAAGAGCCGAGGGAGTGGGTGTAATTGGGGAAAGAGTGGAGGGAGTGGGTGTAATTGGGGAAAGAGAAGAGGGAGTGGGTGTAATTGGGGAAAGAGTCGAGGGAGTGGGTGTAATTGGGGAAAGAGCGGAGGGAGTGGGTCTAATTGGGGAAAGAGCCGAGGGAGTGGGTGTAATTGGGGAAAGAGCGGAGGGTGTGGGTGTAATTGGGGAAAGAGCGGAGGGAGTGGGTGTAATTGGGGAAAGAGCGGAGGGAGTGGGAGTAATTGGGAAAAAGAGGGAGTGGGTGTAATTGGGGGAAGAATGGAGGGGGTGGGAGGAATTGGGGAAAGAGCGGAGGGAGCGGATGTAATGGGGAAAGAGCCAAGGGAGTGGGTGTAATGGGGAAAGAGCCGAGGGAGTGGGTGTAATTGGGGAAAGAGCCGAGGGAGTGGGTGTAATTGGGGAAAGAGCGGAGGGAGTGGGTGTAATTGGGGAAAGAGCCGAGGGAGTGGGTGTAATTGGGGAAAGAGCCGACGGAATGGGTGTAATTGGGGAAAGAGCCGAGGGAGTGGGTGTAATTGGGGAAAGAGCGGAGGGAGTGGGTGTAATTCGGGAAAGAGCGCAGGGACTGAGTGTAATAGGATAAAGAGTCGAGCGAGTGGGTGTAATTGGGGAAAGAGCAGAGGGAGTGTGTGTAATTGGGGAAAGAGAAGAGGGGGTGGGTGTAATTGGGGAAAGAGAAGAGGGAATGGGTGTAATTGGGGAAAGAGCAGAGGGAATGGGTGTAATTGGGGAAAGAGCAGAGAGAGTATGTGTAATTGGGGAAAGAGAAGAGGGAGTGGGTGTAATTGGGGAAAGAGCGGAGGGGATGGGTGTAATTGGGGAAAGAGCAGAGGGAGTGGGTGTAATTGGGGAAGGAGCGGAGGCAGTGGGTGTAATTGGGGAAGGAGCCGAGGGAGTGGGTGTAATTGGGGAAGGAGCCGACGGAATGGGTGGAATTGGGGAAGGAGCCGACGGAATGGGTGTAATTGGGGAAAGAGAAGAGGGAGTGGGTGTAATTGGGGAAAGAGCCGAGGGAGTGGGTGTAATTGGGGAAAGAGCCGAGGGAGTGGGTGTAATTGGGGAAAGAGCCGAGGGAGTGGGTGTAATTGGGGAAAGAGCCGAGGGAGTGGGTGTAATTCGGGAAAGAGCGCAGGGACTGAGTGTAATAGGATAAAGAGTCGAGCGAGTGGGTGTAATTGGGGAAAGAGCAGAGGGAGTGTGTGTAATTGGGGAAAGAGAAGAGGGGGTGGGTGTAATTGGGGAAAGAGAAGAGGGAATGGGTGTAATTGGGGAAAGAGCAGAGGGAGTGTGTGTAATTGGGGAAAGAGAAGAGGGGGTGGGTGTAATTGGGGAAAGAGAAGAGGGAATGGGTGTAATTGGGGAAAGAGCAGAGGGAATGGGTGTAATTGGGGAAAGAGCAGAGAGAGTATGTGTAATTGGGGAAAGAGAAGAGGCAGTGGGTGTAATTGGGGAAAGAGCAGAGGGAGTGGGTGTAATTGGGGAAGGAGCGGAGGGAGTGGGAGTAATTGGGGAAAGAGTAGAGGGAGTGGGGGTAATTGGGGAAAGAGCAGAGGGAGTGGGTGTAATTGGGGAAGGAGCGGAGGGAGTGGGAGTAATTGGGAAAGGAGCCGAGGGAGTGGGTGTAATTGGGGAAGGAGCCGACGGAATGGGTGTAATTGGGGAAAGAGAAGAGGGAGTGGGTGTAATTGGGGAAAGAGAAGAGGGAGTGGGTGTAATTGGGGAAAGAGCGGAGGGAGTGGGTGTAATTGGGGAAAGAGCCGAGGGAGTGGGAGTAATTGGGGAAAGAGTAGAGGGAGTGGGGGTAATTGGGGAAAAAGAGGTAGTGGGTGAAATTGGGGAAAGAGCCGATGGAGAGGGAGTAATTGGGGAAAGAGAGGGAGTGGGAGTAATTGGGAAAAGAGCGGAGGGAATGGGTGTAATTGAGGAAAGAGCGGAGGGAGTGGGAGTAATTGGGAAAAAGAAGGAGTGGGTGTAATTGGGGGAAGAATGGAGGGGGTGGGAGGAATTGGGGAAAGAGCGGAGGGAGCGGATGTAATGGAGAAAGAGCCAAGGGAGTGGGTGTAATGGGGAAAGAGCCGAGGGAGTGGGTGTAATTGGGGAAAGAGCGGAGGGGGTGGGTGTAATTGGGGAAAGAGAAGAGGGAATGGGTGTAATTGGGGAAAGAGCAGAGGGAATGGGTGTAATTGGGGAAAGAGCAGAGAGAGTATGTGTAATTGGGGAAAGAGAAGAGGGAGTGGGTGTAATTGGGGAAAGAGCCGGGGGGATGGGTGTAATTGGGGAAAGAGCAGAGGGAGTGGGTGTAATTGGGGAAGGAGCGGAGGCAGTGGGTGTAATTGGGGAAGGAGCCGAGGGAGTGGGTGTAATTGGGGAAGAAGCCGACGGAATGGGTGTAATTGGGGAAAGAGAAGAGGGAGTGGGTGTAATTGGGGAAAGAGAAGAGGGAGTGGGTGGAATTCGGGAAAGAGCCGAGGGAGTGGGTGTAATTGGGGAAAGAGCCGAGGGAGTGGGTGTAATTGGGGAAAGAGCCGAGGGAGTGGGTGTAATTGGGGAAAGAGTGGAGGGAGTGGGTGTAATTGGGGAAAGAGTGGAGGGAGTGGGTGTAATTGGGGAAAGAGCGGAGGGAGTGGGTCTAATTGGGGAAAGAGCCGAGGGAGTGGGTGTAATTGGGGAAAGAGCGGAGGGTGTGGGTGTAATTGGGGAAAGAGTCGAGGGAGTGGGTGTAATTGGGGAAAGAGCGGAGGGAGTGGGTCTAATTGGGGAAAGAGCCGAGGGAGTGGGTCTAATTGGGGAAAGAGCGGAGGGAGTGGGTCTAATTGGGGAAAGAGCCGAGGGAGTGGGTGTAATTGGGGAAAGAGCGGAGGGTGTGGGTGTAATTGGGGAAAGAGTCGAGGGAGTGGGTGTAATTGGGGAAAGAGCGGAGGGAGTGGGTCTAATTGGGGAAAGAGCCGAGGGAGTGGGTCTAATTGGGGAAAGAGCCGAGGGAGTGGGTGTAATTGGGGAAAGAGCGGAGGGAGTGGGTCTAATTGGGGAAAGAGTCGAGGGAGTGGGTGTAATTGGGGAAAGAGCGGAGGGAGTGGGTCTAATTGGGGAAAGAGCCGAGGGAGTGGGTGTAATTGGGGAAAGAGCGCAGGGAATGGGTTTAATTGGGGAAAGAGCCGAGGGAGTGGGTGTAATTGGGGAAAGAGCAGAGGGAGTGGGTCTAATTGGGGAATGAGCCGAGGGAGTGGGTGTAATTGGGGAAAGAGCAGAGGGAGTGGGTGTAATTGGGGAAAGAGCAGAGGGAGTGGGTGTAATGGGGGAAAGAGCCGAGGGAGTCTGTGCAATTGGGGAAAGAGCTGAGGGAGTGGGTGTAATTGGGGAAAGAGAAGAGGGAGTGGGTGTAATTGGGGAAGGAGCCGAGGGTGTCGGTGTAATTGGGGAAAGAGAAGAGGGAGTGGGTGTAATTGGGGAAAGAGAAGAGGGAGTGGGTGTAATTGGGGAAAGAGAAGAGGGATTGGGTGTAATTGGGGAAAGAGAAGAGGGAGTGGGTGTAATTGGGGAAAGAGCCTCCTTCTGTTCTGTCGGATTCCAGTTTTAAAAGTATCTCCCAGTCTATCTGATGAGGGAGGAAACGTTCATTCACTCACTTGATCACATCAGGATGATTTTGAATTCTTGAACAAAGTGACCAGAAGTCAAATTTCTCCAAATCAAAACCGCTCACAAGATAGACCTCTGCTTGCTGAACTCCTCCCTTCTTCAGGCACTCAATACAGAACTGTCTGATCTCCTCAACGACCTTGTTTTCATTGTATTTCGAATTATAACGGTATTTATACGCTCGGAGATCGCCATCGAGCTTTGTGCGAACAAATAAAACCACCTTCCCCATGTTCTGAAGAATCTTTGAGAGTTGGCTGTGGTGAGCTTTGAAGATTTCAGAGGCCACGATGATGAAGAGCCCATAATTTTCACCATTCACTTGCTTCAGGTACTGCTCTGGTTGCAAGTTTGCACTGATCTCTGGGAGCTCCCAAATCCTGACGTTAGGATATTTGGGGAAAGTGTAGACAACGGGCTTTGTGTCTGGGTCTCCCATCCCGGTCATTGCTGCTGCCTCATCATCAGCTTGAAGACCTCGCAGTGCATTGATCAAGGTCGATTTCCCAGACCAGTGATCCCCAAAGACAGCCATATCCAACCCTGAAGCTTCAGTCCGCTCAGTCGATGGAGACTGTCTGCTTGAGTTTTTAATCAGTCCCTTGGTTCTAAACAGAAAGACAGACTGGTCTTCATACAACATCTCATCAATATCTCTCAAAAAACAACTCAAAGCATTACACAAATAATTAACCACCTTGGAATATGCAGCTGGGCTGTGGTTGGATTGTTGGTGTGCGTGCGATTCTGTCTGTACATTTTTTTTGAAATCACAGGATGTAGGTGTCGCTGGCCAGGACACCATTTATTGCTCATCACTAATCCCTCCGAGAGGGTGGCAGTGGGCTGCCTTCCTCGGCCACTTTAGAGGGTATTTAAGAGTTAATCACATTGCTGTGGGTCTGGAGTCACATGTAGGCCAGACCAGATAAGGACAGCAGATTTCCTTCCCTGAAGGACATTAGTGAACTAGATGGGTTTTTATAACAATCCAGTAGTTTGATGGTCACTGATATGAGCTTTTTAACTCCAGATTTATTGATTAATTGAATTTAAATTCCTCAGCTGCTGTGCTGGGATTTGAACTCATGGTGCCAGATCATTATTCCCTGGATTACTAGTCCATTAATAAACCTATGCTACCATTGAGTGTGACAGAGAGAGTGAGTGTGTGTGAGAGAGAGAGAGAGTGAGTGAGAGAGAATGAGTGTCAAACTGTGAGTGTGAGAGAGAATGAGTGTGAAAGTGTGCGAGAGTGAGAGTGAGAGTGAGTGTGAGACAGTGAGTGTGAGAGTGAGAATGAATGTGTGCAAGAGAGAGTGTGAGTGTGTGAGAAAGAGCGTGGTGTGTCTTTGTGTGTGTGAGAGTATGTGTGTGTGGGAATGTGTGTGTAAGTGTGAGAGAGAGAGAGAGTGTGAGTGTGTGTGACTGTGTGAGAGAGAGTGTGTGTGTGAGAGAGTGTGTAAATGTGTGTGAGTATGTGTGAGAGAGAGAGTATTTGTATGTGTTTGTGTGAGACAGAGTGTGTGTGTCAGAGAAAGAGAGTGTGTGTATGTGTGAATGTGAGTGTGTGTGAGAGAGAGATCATGTGTATGTATGTGTGTGTGTGAGAGAGAGTGTGTATGTGAGCGAGAGCTTGTGTATGTGTGAATTTGAGTGTGTGCGAGAGAGAGAGTGTGTGTGTGTCAGTGTGTGTGTGTGTGAGAGAGAGAGTCTGTGTGAGAGAGAGAGAGAGAGTGTGTGTGTGTCAGTGTGTGTGAGAGAGAGTGCGTGTGTGTGAGAGAAAGAGAGAGTGTGTGTGTGAGAGCGAGAGCTTGTGTATGTGTGAATTTGAGTGTGTGCGAGAGAGAGTGTGTGTGTGAGAGTGTGTGTGAGAGAGAGTGTGTGTGTGTGTGTCTGTGTGTGAGAGAGAGAGTGCGTGTGTGTGAGAGTGTTTGTGAGAGAGAGTGAGTGTGTGTGTGTGTGTCAGTGTATGTGTGAGAGAGAGTGAGTGTGAGTGAGAGAGAGAGAGAGTGTGTGTGTGTCAGTGTGTGTGTGAGAGAGAGTGCGTGTGTGTGAGAGTGTGTGTGAGAGAGAGTGAGTGTGTGTGTGTGTGTGTCAGTGTGTGTGTGAGAGAGAGTGAGTGTGAGTGTGTGCCCTTGGGTGTGAATGGGATACCTGTCAATGTCTCTCTGACAGGAGCATACACAGAAAGTGAGGTGAGGTTGGCGGACTCTGCATTCCCTAGGTGACCACACTCTAAAAAATTACATCACATAGATTACATTTACACAGAATATACAGCACAGAAAAGGCCATTCAGCCCAGCTAGTCTGTACTGGTGTTTATGCTCCACAAGAATCTTGTCCCATTCTATCTGCCTTATCTCAGCCTTTCAGCAAATCTTTCTATTCCTTTTTCTCTCTTGTACTCGTCTAGTTTCCTTTAGAAAGCATCTACGCTGTTCACCTCAACTATTTCCTGTGGTAGTGACTTCTGCATTGGGTGGCCAGCCTTGAACTTTCACCCCTGGCTCCTGGTTCCCAGATGAAGCATCAGTGTGACCACAGCTGAGAATTGTCTACTGCTGCCCAAAACTCAATGACGATTGGTTAACTGGGAACCCAAATTGACAAAGCTCATTCAAAAAGCAACCGGGATCCTGGGCTTTATAAATAGAAGCACAAGATACACAAGTAAGGAATTTATACTAAACTTTTATAAAACACTGGCTCGGCTTCAGCTGGAGTATTGAGTCCAATTCCAGGGCCTGCACTTTAGGAAGGATGTTGATGTCTTGGAGAAGGTGCGGAGGGAGATTTACCAGAATAGTCCCAGGGATGAGGGACTTCAGTTAATGTGGAGAGACTGGAGAAGCTGGGATTATTCTCCTTAGAGCAGAGAAGGTTAAGGGGAGATTTAATCGAGGTGCTCGAAACCATAAAGAGTCTTGATACAGTAAATAAGGAGAAAGTGTTTCTAATGGCATGGGGGGTCAGTAACCATATCAGGAGAATGGGACTAATTGGCTAGCTGTTTGAAAGAGCCAGCACTGGTATGATGGGCTGAATGGTGGTGGGCATCAGGCATTGAGTCCAATCCTGGTCTCGCTCAATCTCCACATTTCCCAGCAGAGGTCTATGGTCAGTGTTCAGCTCCTGAATGGACCATCACACTCCCAGTCCAACGGTACTGAGGGTTATTGTAATGTCCCGACCATTTGATGAACTGACTCACTGGGATTGAAATGCGAGCTGCAAGAGCTAAGATCATAAGGAATGAGCTGGAGTAGGCCATTCAGCCCATCGAGCCTGCCCCGCTATTCAATATGATCATGGCTGATCATCTGCCTCAATTCCACCTTCCCGCCCTCTCCCTGTATTCCTTGGTTTCCTAACTGCCCAAAACTCTATCCATTTCAGTCTTGAATATACTCAACAACTGATTATCCACAACCCTCTGGGGTAGAGAATTCCAAAGCTTCACAGCCCTCAGTGAAAAGATTTCTCCTCACCTCAATCTGAAATGGCCGAGCCCTTATTCTGATACTGTGACCTTTAATTCTAGACTCCCCAGTCAGGGCAAACAGCCTCTCAGTATATGTTGCAATGAAATCACCTCTCATTCGTCTAAACTTCAGACAATATAGAGTTACTCTACTCAATACTGTTAAGCAAAGCCATACATACTTGTTGAGTTCACCAATCTTCTCTTCAATGCTGCTGTGGAATAGGGGGAATTGATAGATATCAGGGTTGGTGTTGGACACCAGGAATATGGGTGGGTGTTGCACACCTTCCTGTGCTAAATAATTAGTAACTGATGAGGCGATGTCTTGAAGCACCATATCAAGTTGATTAATAGAGCTTATTAGGGGTGCGTATTGTTGCACATCAGTGCCAATCTTGCTGCGGACAAAGTAACAAGGCTTGTCCTTAGCCTGGCCCTCCTTGGCAAACTTCACACAATCAGAAGCAAACGTGTCCAATGGGGAGACAATGATGAGCAGGTCGTAGGGGTCTAAGCTGGTGCTACTCAGGTTGGACGGAATCTCCCAGAAGGTTACATTTGCGTGTTTGGGGTGAGTGTATTTGATGATCTTCAAGGCAGTATTAGGATCTGGGGAGGCTCCCCCATTCTCATCACCTTGCAAAGCATTGATCAGAGATGTCTTGCCTGCACCATTTGGCCCTGCCACAGCAATCCATATGTCGTCCGGTTTTTTCGAGCTGATCCAGGAACCCATGGAGGAAAGGTCACCAAACCAATACAATCACAAGTCTCCCTAACAGCATAAAAGAGAAGATTCAGTGCAGGAAACAGCTCATTTAGAAAACAGCATGGGTTAGATACAGAATAAACTCCCTCTACACTGTCCCCATCAAACACTCCCAGGACAGGTACAGCACGGGTTACCCCACGCTCCTGATCTTTGGGCACCCAGTGCGGAGGGGCTTGGGCCGGGAGGAGGATCTCCTCGTCGGTCTGCTCCTGGGCCTGGCCAAGGTGGCAAGTCACAGGTCCAGGTTGCGGGCCGTCGGGGGGTCCGTCCTCCCCGATTGCCTGCCCCTCTTCCGCGGTTACGTTCGCGCCCGGGTGCCCTGAATGAAGGGGAGGGCGAGGCCCCAGAGGGTCGGGCCTCCCAGCCGGAGTCCACCACCAACCAGGAGACACCTGACCCAGTTATAACTGAGAATGCTGCCCCATCTGCTGGGCCTGTGGGTGCTGGCGGAGCGGGAGATAGCCTCCTCCCTCCGCCTCCAGTCTCGGCTCCGGCTGGTTTCCCGGAGTCCGGAACCTCTGTCTCCCCTGGACCACTCATTGGCCTGGGGACGGAGGTGGAGGGGGGTCCTGAACCGCTGGTGCCTACAGGCTCCAGTTTCACAATAGAACCCAGAGAGGACTCCTCCGCCATCGATCCTGGGGGTGGGATCGTGACGGAGGCGGGACCAGCTGGCACGGCCGGGACGTCCGCCCCATAGTGTGTGGATGTGTCGGCCGCTGGCGGTGACGACCCGGAGGAGGATGGGGATTCGGTGCGGGGCACGGAGGATGATCTTGATTCCATCGCCAGTGAGGTGGTGGAGTCCCTCGTGCCACCCACCGAATCTCCTCTCATCCCCACGGCGGAACTCCGGGATTTCCTCGCGGCTTGCAGGGGTTGCCGCAATAAAGCTCAGCTGGCCCTCGACCGTTGGTCGAATCTGGCGCTGATCATCCAGTCCGTCCGTGCCGCCCTTAAGATAGCGGGCAAGCGCGCGGACGTGAAACTGGTTGAGAGGCGCCGTTTTAATGTGTTCCTCAATGGTTTGCTGGGGGAGTGGAGGGCCAGGTGCACTTCCACTCCCTCCTCACAGTGAGGTGTTTGTGACGGGTTTTAAGTACCTTTGACATGAAGATAACCATAGCCAGCCTCAACATCAACGGCAGCAGAGGGGCTCACCGCAGATTTCACAATCTCTCAGTCCTTAGGGAAGGGAGATACGCGGTGAGCTTTCTGCAGGAAACCCACACCGTTCCGGGAGACGAAGCCACCTGGCTCCTGGAGTGGCAGGGTGGGGTCTACATGAGTCACCTCACCCCTATTTCCAGTGGGGTGGCTATCTTGTTGGCCCCGACTTTTCAGCCGGAGATCTTGGGGGTCAAGGAGCTAGTGCCGGGCCGCTTGCTCCACCTCGCCGTTCGCCTGGGTAGCGTGCCGCTCCACTTTGTGAATGTGTACGCGCCCAGGCCCGGCGCTTTGCAAGCGCGCTTCTTTGAAGAAGTGTCCGCTCTCTTGAGCTCCATCGATAGCGGCGAGTGCATCATCCTCGGGGGGGATTTTAACTGCACCCTAGAGGTGGGGGATCGCTCCGGTCCCCAGCGCGGCCAAGCGTCGGTGGAGAAGTTGAGGGGACTGATCAGCTCCCTTAACTTGGTGGACGTCTGGCGGAATCTCCATCCCGACTCCAGCGCCTTCACGTGGAGGTCTGGAGGAGGGGGGTCGCGAATCGACCGCCTCTACATTTCGCAGGCGTACGTCTCCCGCGTTTCGGCGGCCTCCATGCGGCTGGTGCCGTGCTCGGACCACCGCCTGGTGTGGGCGGAGTTCACTCCGCTCCGCACGCGGGCGGGGTCCGCGTACTGGCACTTTAACAACCGGCTGCTGGAGGACGTGCGATTTCGGGACTCGTTCTGTCGATTCTGGGCCGACTGGAGAAGGAAGCAGGGGGGCTTCCCCTCCTTGAGGCTATGGTGGGATGTGGGCAAGACTCACATCCGCGTCTTCTGTCAGGAGTACGCGAAGAGGTCGACCAAGAGGCGGGAAGCCGAGATCGGGCGCCTTGAGAGGGAGGTGCTCGACTTGGAATCCCGCCTCGGTCATGCCGTCGCGGACCCGGCCCTGTGGCAGGCGTACAAAGAGAAGAAGGGCGCGCTGAGGAACCTGCAGCTCATAGGGTCCCGAGGCGCGTACGTGAGGTCGCGGATCCAGATCCTGGAAGATTTGGACCGCGCCTCACCCTTCTTCTACTCGCTGGAAAAATGGCGGGGGGTCCGTAAGCAGCTCGTTGAGCTGCTGGCCGACGACGGATCCTCCATCACGGATCCGGAGGGAATGGGCCTCCTGGTCCGGACGTATTACAGTGCGTTGTTCTCTCCGGATCCGTCCAGTGAGGATGCGCGCAGAGTTTTGTGGGAGGACCTGCCGCAGGTCAGCCCGGAGGGCGCCGAAGGATTGGAGGCTCCGCTCACGTTGGCGGAGCTGACTGGCGCCCTCCACCAGCTCTCGAGGGGCAAATCCCCAGGGCTGGATGGGTTGACCGTGGAGTTCCTCAGGGCGTTCTGGGACGTCCTGGGGGACGATTACGCGCGGGTCCTGGGGGAAAGCCTGGCGACCGGGGAGATGCCCCTCTCGTGGCGCAGGGCGGTCATCGTCCTGCTGCCGAAGAGGGGCGATCTCCGCCTGCTTAAAAACTGGCGTCCGGTCTCCCTCCTCAGCACGGATTATAAGATCTTTGCCCGGGCTATGTCTACCCGCCTGGGCTCCGTGCTGGCCCACATGATCCACCCCGACCAGTCCTACACGGTCCCGGGCCGGTCCATCCAGGACAACATCCACCTGGTCCGGGACCTGATCCATCTTTCCCAGAGGACTGGTCAGTCGGTCGCCTTTCTCTCCCTCAATCAGGAGAAGGCGTTCGACAGGGTGGATCACGATTACCTTTTCGGGACTCTGCGCGCTTTCGGACTCGGGCCGCATTTTGTGGCCCGGGTCCGACTTTTATACGCCGCCGCAGAGTGTCTAGTCAAAGTTAACGGGTCCTTGACGGCGCCCCTTCGATTTGGGAGAGGAGTGCGTCAGGGGTGCCCCATGTCCGGCCAATTGTATACCATCTGCGTGGAGCCCTTCCTGTGCCTGCTTCGCAGGAGGTTGACGGGATTGGCTCTGCGCGAGCCGGCCATGCGGGTCGTCCTCTCGGCTTACGCCGACGACGTGCTCCTCGCAATCACAGATCCCGTTGACTTGCGGAGGATGCGCGACTGCCAGCAGACCTTTTCTGCCGCGTCCTCCGCGAGGATCAATTGGGAGAAATGTTCCGGACTCCTGGTTGGTCAGTGGCGGGTGGACTCCCTGCCGGAGGAGATGACACCTTTTGCGTGGAGCACCACGCACCTCCTCTATCTGGGAGTCCACCTTAGCCCCGCTGAGGAAGCCTGGCCGACAAACTGGCAGGAGTTGGAGGCGAAAGTCACCGCTCGGCTGGGGCGCTGGACAGGACTGCTCCGAGTGCTTTCCTACAGGGGCCGAGCGTTGGTCATAAACCAACTGGTGGCCTCCATGCTGTGGTACCGGTTGGTCACTTTGGCCCCGCCCCCTGTATTTGCCACCAAGATCCAGAAGAAACTCGTCGATTTCTTCTGGGGCAAGAGGAAACACTGGGTCTCTGCCGCGGTCCTGTCTCTCCCGATCGAGGAGGGCGGTCAGTCGCTGGTGTGCGTCCGCACCCAGGCTGCGACTCTCCGCCTTCGGACCCTGCAGAGATACCTGTACGTCGAGCGTCCTCCCAGATGGTGTGCGCTGGCGACGTATTTTTTCCGCCAGTGTCACTGCCTTCAAGACGACACGCAGCTCCCGGTGGAGTCCGTTAGCCGCGCCTCTCTGAGGGAGTTGCCTGTCTTTTACCGGGATCTTTTCCGAGTCTGGAACATGGTCGCCTCCAGTCAGGGCGCTCCCCCGCCGGCGGAGGAGAGCGCCTCGGCTGTCCGGGCGGCCGACTCCGGGGACGGTCCGGCGGGCGGAGGAGTAGCCGAAACCCCCGGGACGCCCCTCACTGCGGGTGGCGAGGGGGCTCGGGAGTGCGGAGCGATCCCGGCCGAGCTGACCCCCGCTCGGCCGGAACTGCTCATCGGACCCAGGCCCCGAAACCCTCCTCGGGAGCCGGTCCCGCACAACCCGAGCCGCCTCTCGGAAATGCCCTCCGTGCCATTCCAATCGGCGCGGAGGGGTTTCCTGTACGGGCTGCTCCTGCACACTCTCCACTTCCTCGCCCTCGTCAGCCGGCCGGACACGCCCTGGCGGTCCGCGTTGCCATCTGGCGGCGAGGGGAAACCCCGATGGAGGTCTCTCTACGCGGGAGTCTTCCCCCTTTACATCGGGGACCTGGGGTGGAGGGTGCTGCACAGAGCAGTCCCGTGCAATAGGCTTTTAAGTAGGTTCACGGACTCCCAGGCCACCTGTACTTTCTGCGGCCTGGACGAGTCCGTGTTCCACATTTATATGGAGTGTGCGAGGTTGCAGCCCCTATTTGAGTATCTGAAGGGGCTGCTCCTCAAATTCTGGCTGCACTTCAGTCCCACGCTCCTGATCTTTGGGCACCCGGTGCGGAGGGGCTTGGGCCGGGAGGAGGATCTCCTCGTCGGTCTGCTCCTGGGCCTGGCCAAGGTGGCAATTCACAGGTCCAGGTTGCGGGCCGTCGGGGGGTCCGTCCTCCCCGATTGCCTGCCCCTCTTCCGCGGTTACGTTCGCGCCCGGGTGCCCTGAATGAAGGGGAGGGCGAGGCCCCAGAGGGTCGGGCCTCCCAGCCGGAGTCCACCACCAACCAGGAGACACCTGCCCCAGTTATAACTGAGAATGCTGCCCCATCTGCTGGGCCTGTGGGTGCTGGCGGAGCGGGAGATAGCCTCCTCCCTCCGCCTCCAGTCTCGGCTCCGGCTGGTTTCCCGGAGTCCGGAACCTCTGTCTCCCCTGGACCACTCATTGGCCTGGGGACGGAGGTGGAGGGGGGTCCTGAACCGCTGGTGCCTACAGGCTCCAGTTTCACAATAGAACCCAGAGAGGACTCCTCCGCCATCGATCCTGGGGGTGGGATCGTGACGGAGGCGGGACCAGCTGGCGCGGCCGGGACGTCCGCCCCATAGTGTGTGGATGTGTCGGCCGCTGGCGGTGACGACCCGGAGGAGGATGGGGATTCGGTGCGGGGCACGGAGGATGATCTTGATTCCATCGCCAGTGAGGTGGTGGAGTCCCTCGTGCCACCCACCGAATCTCCTCTCATCCCCACGGCGGAACTCCGGGATTTCCTCGCGGCTTGCAGGGGTTGCCGCAATAAAGCTCAGCTGGCCCTCGACCGTTGGTCGAATCTGGCGCTGATCATCCAGTCCGTCCGTGCCGCCCTTAAGATAGCGGGCAAGCGCGCGGACGTGAAACTGGTTGAGAGGCGCCGTTTTAATGTGTTCCTCAATGGTTTGCTGGGGGAGTGGAGGGCCAGGTGCACTTCCACTCCCTCCTCACAGTGAGGTGTTTGTGACGGGTTTTAAGTACCTTTGACATGAAGATAACCATAGCCAGCCTCAACATCAACGGCAGCAGAGGGGCTCACCGCAGATTTCACAATCTCTCAGTCCTTAGGGAAGGGAGATACGCGGTGAGCTTTCTGCAGGAAACCCACACCGTTCCGGGAGACGAAGCCACCTGGCTCCTGGAGTGGCAGGGTGGGGTCTACATGAGTCACCTCACCCCTATTTCTAGTGGGGTGGCTATCTTGTTGGCCCCGACTTTTCAGCCGGAGATCTTGGGGGTCAAGGAGCTAGTGCCGCTCCACTTTGTGAATGTGCACGCGCCCAGGCCCAGCGCGTTGCAAGCGCGCTTCTTTGCAGAAGTGTCCGCTCTCTTGAGCTCCATCGATAGCTGCGAGTGCATCATCCTCGGGGGGGATTTTAACTGCACCCTCGAGGTGGGGGATCGCTCCGGTCCCCAGCGCGGCCAAGCGTCGGTGGAGAAGTTGAGGGGACTGATCAGCTCCCTTAACTTGGTGGACGTCTGGCGGAATCTCCATCCCGACTCCAGTGCCTTCACGTGGAGGTCTGGAGGAGGGGGATCGCGAATCGACCGCCTCTACTTTTCGCAGGCGTACGTCTCCCGCGTCTCGGCGGCCTCCATGCGGCTGGTGCCGTGCTCGGACCACCGCCTGGTGTGGGCGGAGTTCACTACGCTCCGCACGTGGGAGGGGTCCGCGTACTGGCACTTTAACAACCGGCTGCTGGAAGACGAGCGATTCCGGGACTCGTTCTGTCGATTCGGGGCCGTCTGGAGAAGGAAGCAGGGGGGCTTCCCCTCCTTGAGGCTATGGTGGGATGTGGGCAAGACTCACATCCGTGTCTTCTGTCAGGAGTACGCAAAGGGGTCAACCAAGAGGCGGAAAGCCGAGATCGGGCGCCTTGAGAGGGAGGTGCTCGACTTGGAGTCCCGCCTCGGTCATGCCGTCGTGGACCCGGCCCTGTGGCAGGCGTACAAAGAGAAGGGCGCGCTGAGGGACCTGCAGCTCATAGGGTCCCGAGGCGCGTACGTGAGGTCGCGGATCCAGATCCTGGAACATTTGGACCGCGCCACACGGCGGGTCCGTAAGCAGCTCGTCGAGCTGCTGGCCGACGGCGGATCCTCCATCACGGATCCGGAGGGAATGGGCCTCCTGGTCCGTACTTATTACAGTGCGTTGTTCTCTCCGGATCCGTCCAGCGAGGATGCGCGCAGAGTTTTGTGGGAGGACCTGCCGCAGGTCAGCCCGGAGTGCGCCGAAGGATTGGAGGCTCCGCTCACGTTGGCGGAGCTGACAGGCGCCCTCCACCAGCTCTCAAGGGGCAAATCCCCAGGGCTGGATGGGTTGACCGTGGAGTTCCTCAGGGCGTTCTGGGACGTCCTGGGGGACGATTACGCGCGGGTCTTGGGGGAAAGCATGGCGACCGGGGAGATGCCCCTCTCGTGGCGCAGGGCGGTCATCGTCCTGCTGCCGAAGAGGGGCGATCTCCGCCTGCTTAAAAACTGGCGTCTGGTCTCCCTCCTCAGCATGGATTATAAGATCTTTGCCCGGGCTATGTCTACCCACCTGGGCTCTGTGCTGGCCCACGTGATCCACCCGACCAGTCCTACACGGTCCCGGGCCAGTCCATCCAGGACCACATCCACCTGGTCCGGGACCTGATCCATCTTTCCCAGAGGACTGGTCAGTCGGTCGCCTTTCTCTCCCTCGATCAGGAGAAGGCGTTCGACAGGGTGGATCACGAATACCTTTTCGGGACTCTGCGCGCTTTCGGACTCGGGCCGCATTTCATGGCCCGGGTCCGACTTTTATACGCCGCCGCAGAGTGTCTAGTCAAAGTTAACGGGTCCTTGACGCCGCCCCTTCGCTTTGGGAGAGGAGTGCGTCAGGGATGCCCCATGTCCGGCCAATTGTATACCATCTGCGTGGAGCCCTTCCTGTGCCTGCTTCGCAGGAGATTGACGGGATTGGCTCTGCGCGAGCCGGCCATGCGGGTCGTCCTCTCGGCTTACGCCGATGACGTGCTCCTCGCGATCACAGATCCCGTTGATTTGCGGAGGATGGGCGACTGCCAGCAGACCTTTTCTGCCGCGTCCTCTGCAAGGATCAATTGGGAGAAATGTTCCGGACTCCTGGTGGGTCAGTGGTGGGTGGACTCCCTGCCGGAGGAGATGACACCTTTTGTGTGGAGCACCACGCACCTCCTCTATCTGGGAGTCCACCTTAGCCCCGCTGAGGAAGCCTGGCCGGCAGACTGGCAGGAGTTGGAGGCGAAAGTCAACACTCGGCTGGGACGCTGGACAGGACTGCTCCGAGTGCTTTCCTACAGGGGCCGAGCGTTGGTCATAAACCAACTGGTGGCCTCGATGCTGTGATACCGGTTGGTCACTTTGGCCCCGCCCCCTGCCTTCGCCACCAAGATCCAGAAGAAACTCGTCGATTTCTTCTGGGGCAAGAGGAAACTCTGGGTCTCTGCCGCGGTCCTGAGTCTCCCGATCGAGGAGGGCGGCCAGGCTGCGACTTTCTGCCTTCGGACCCTGCAGAGATACCTGTACGTCGAGTGTCCTCCCAGATGGTGTGCGCTGGCGATGTATTTTTTCCGCCAGTGTCACTGCCTTCAAGACGACATGCAGCTCCCGGTGGAGTCCGTTAGCCGCGCCTCTCTGAGGGAGTAGCCTGTCTTTTACCAGGATCTTTTCCGAGTCTGGAACATGGTCGCCACCAGTCAGGGCGCTCCCCCGCCGGCGGAGGTGAGCGTCTCGGCTGTCCTGGTGGACGACTCCGGGGACAGACCGGTGGGCGGAGGAGTAGCCGAAACCCCCGGGACGCCCCTCACTGCGGGTGGCGAGGGGGCCCAGGAGAGCAGAGAGCTCCCGGCTGAGCTGACCCCTGCTCGGCCGGAACTGCTCATCGGACCCAGGCCCTGAAACCCTCCTCGGGAGCTGGTCCCGCACAACCCGAGCTGCCTCTCGGAAATGCCCTCCGTGCCATTCCAATCGGCGCGTAGAGGCTTCCTGTACGGGCTGCTCCTGCACACTTTCCACTTCCTCGCCCTCGTCAGCCGGCCAGACACGCCCTGGCGGTCCGCGTTGCCATCTGGCGGCGAGGGGAAACCCCGATGGAGGTCTCTCTACGCGGGAGTCTTCCCCCTTTACATCGGGGACCTGGGGTGGAGGGTGCTGCACAGAGCAGTCCCGTGCAATAGGCTTTTAAGTAGGTTCACGGACTCCCAGGCCGCCTGTACTTTCTGCAGCCTGGACAAGTCCGTGTTCCACGTTTATACGGAGAGTGCGAGGTTGCAGCCCCTCTGTGAGTATCTGAAGGGGCTGCTCCTCAAATTCTGGCTGCACTTCAGTCCCACGCTCCTGATCTTTGGGCACCCGGTGCGGAGGGGCTTGGGCCGGGAGGAAGATCTCCTCGTCGGTCTGCTCCTGGGCCTAGTCAAGGTGGCAATTCACAGGTCCAGGTTGTGGGCCGTCGGGGGGTCTGTCCTCCCCGATTGCCTGCCCCTCTTCCGCGGTTACGTTCACGCCCGGGTGTCCCTGGAGAAGGAGCATGCGGTGTCCGCCGGTACGCTTGAGGCCTTCCGCGACCGGTGGGCACCGCAGGGCTGGAGTGCATTGTCAACGCCGAGAATGGCATTTTAATTTGAGTTTTTTGTTTATTTCTGTTTTTAATAAGGTTATTTTAAAAATATGTATGTAAAGGGGGTCTGAGGAATAAAGGCCCCCTCGACATAAAATATATAAAAGGTGCCTGGGGTATAAGGGCCACCAAAAAAAAGCGCGGTTAGATACAGAGTAAAGCTCCCTCTGCAGGGTTCCAATACGTTGCCTTTTCCCCCACAATCAGACTCCAACATGATGTTTCCAATCTCCTATCTGTGAATATATTACAGAGGAATTCTATTACAGTGTCCATTACGATCTGTTTACACCTGTTTATTATAAAATCAAATTACCAGAAACCCAGGTTATGTTTTAAACCATTTCTCAATGGACTCTACAGTTGTTTTCGAATCTTCCATCACAGAAAGGAGGCCATTCGGCCCATCATGCCTGTGCTGGCTCTTTGAAAGAACTATCCAATTAGTCCCACTCCCTGCTCTTTCCCCACATCCCTGTAAATTTTTCCTTTTTCAATATTTATCCAATTCCCCTTTTGAAAGTTACTATTGAATCTGCTTCCACCGCCCTTTCAGGCAGCGCGTTCCAGATCACAACAAATCACTGCATCAAGAAAATTCTCCTTGTCTCCCTCTGGTTTTCTTGCCGATTATCTTCAATCTGTGTCCCTCTGGTTACCGACCCTCCTGCTAGTGGGAACAGTTTCTCCTTCTTTACTCTATCAAAACCCCTCATATTATGAACACCTCTGTTGAATCTCCCGTTAACCTTCTCTGTTCTTGTTCTCCAGTCTCTCCATGTGAATGAAATCCCTCACTCCGGGACCATTCCAGTAAATCTCCTCCGCACCCTCTCCACGACATTCTTCCTAAAATGCAGGGCCCAGAACGGGACACAATCCTCCAGCTGAGGCCAAACTCTAAGTCTCTGCTCCTGGCACACGATTCGACTTCAGAAAACAATCACAGTGAATAAGATAAAAACAATACACACCTGAGTCTTGGCAAATACTTCCGTGACAAGCAGAGAAAGAGAGACACTATTAGCAAGTGAGGAGGCTGAAAGAATGTTTTAGCCTGAACTGCACAGCACTGGAGCTCCAGTTAGTTACAGCTTGTATCTATAATAGGTTTGTCCTCTCGTGCATTGATGAGTAAGTTTCAGTTTCAGTTTCCAAGTTATAAGAGCAACTAATTCCAAAGGCTGAGGTAATTCTGAGTGAGTTGCAGCTGATACGTCATTGGTTGACCAGGTCACATGTGCCTTCATGAATAGTTTGTGTATTTTGTATTAACTCCTCTGCGTTCTGGGCACTGCACTTGAGGAAGGCTTTCGAGAGAGTACAGAAATGAATTAGCAGAATGGTTCCAGGGATGAGGAACTTCAGTTACGTAAACAGATTGGAGAAGCTGGGGCTGTTCTTGGAGAAGAGAAGGCTGAGAGGTGATTTGACAGAACGTTCAAAATCATGATGGGTCTGCCCATTGGCGGAAGGATCCGGAACCAAAGGACACTGATTTAAGATGATTGGCAAAAGAAGCAACGGCGAATTAGACGATCAACCATGATCTTTTTTGAATGGTGGAGCAGGCTCGAGGGGCCGAATGGCCTCCTATTTTTCTATGTTTCTATGACAAGAGGATAAATATTTTCACACAGTGAGTGGTTAGGATCTGGATTTCACTGCCTGTGAGTGTGGTGGAGGCAGATTCAATCGAGGCTTTCGATAGGGAATTGGATAATTATCGGTCCAGGGAAAGGCGGGGCAGTGGGACTAGGTGAATTGCTCTGGCAGAGAGCCAGCACGGACACGATGGGCTGAATGACCTCCTTCTGTACTGTAACCATTCTATGATTCTTAGCATGTGAGGCTGTGCAACGAGGAGGAGGCGAATTTTAATCCTCAAAACGGGCAGGTTTGGGGTCACATGGGACGGTAACTTGTTAAAAGTCTCAAAATCGCCTCCAGCCTGTCCCCTCATCCCACCATTATCAGAGGCAGGATTAGGGGACAGATAACCAATCCGCACGCAGGAGGCAGGTTACTCATTAAATATTATAATGAGGCAGTACTCCTCCGATTTCATCTCCATTTGAAATTGACCCAGGCTTGTCAGGCTTTCTAGGCCTCAGGAATCCCAGAGGCGAAAGGAAGGTGAAGACTGCTAGATCCAGTTTAGCTGCACCTTCCAGCCCCACCCAAGATCTTCCTCCATCCCCCTCACCATCGCTCTCCGATCTCTTCCTCACCTCCCTCCATCCCCTTCCCCACCCCCTCCATCCCCCTCCCCATCGCTCTCTGAACCCTTCCCCACCTCACTGCATCCCCTTCCCCACCCCCTCCATCCCTCTCCCCATCACTCTCCGATCCCTTCCCCACCTCCCTCCATCCCCTTCCCCACCCCCTCCATCCCCCTCCCCATCGCTCTCCGATCCCTTCCTCACCTGCCTCCATCCCCCTCCCCATCGCTCTCTGAACCCTTCCCCACCTCCCACCATCCCCTTCCCCACCCCCTCCATCCCCCTCCCCATCGCTCTCCGATCCCTTCCCCACCTCCCTCCATCCCCTTCCCCACCTCCCTCCATCCCCTTCCCCACCCCTCCATCCCCCACCCCATCGCTCTCCGATCCCTTCCCCACCTCCCTCCATTCCCTTCCCCACCCACTCCATCCCCCTCCCCATCGCTCTCCGATCCCTTCCTCACCTCCCTCCATCCCCCTCCCCATCGCTCTCCGATCCCTTCCCCACCTCCCTCCATTCCCTTCCCCACCCCCTCCATCCCCCTCCCCATCGCTCTCCGATCCCTTCCCCACCTCCCTCCATCCCCTTCCCCACCTCCCTCCATCCCCTTCCCCACCCCTCCATCCCCCACCCCATCGCTCTCCGATCCCTTCCCCACCTCCCTCCATTCCCTTCCCCACCCACTCCATCCCCCTCCCCATTGCTCTCCGATCCCTTCCTCACCTCCCTCCATCCCCTTCACCTTCCTCCATCCCCTACCCCACCTCCCTCCATCCCCTTCCTCACCTCCCTCCATCTCCTTCCTCACCTCCCTCCATCCCCTTCCCCACCTCCCTCCATTCTCCCTCCCCATCGCTCTCCGATCCCTTCCCCACCCCCTCCATCCCCCTCCCCATTGCTCCCCATCCCCTTCCTCACCTACCTCCATCCCCTTCCCCTCCCCCTCCATCCCCCTCCCCATCACTCTCCGATCCCTTCCTCACCTCCCTCTATCCCCTTCCTCACCTCCTCCATCCCCTTCCTCACCTCCCTCCATCCCCTTCCCCACCTCCCTCCATCCCCTTCCCCACCTCCCTCCATCCTCTTCCCCACCTCCCTCCATTCTCCCTCCCCTTCGCTCTCCGATCCCTTCCTCACCTCCCTCCATCCCCCTCCCCTTCGCTCTCCATCCCCTTCCTCACCTCCCTCCATCCCCTTCCTCATCTCCCTCCATCCCCTTCCCCACCTCCCTCCATTCTCCCTCCCCTTCGCTCTCCGATCCATTCCTCACCTCCCTCCATACCACTCCCCTTCGCTCTCCATCCCCTTCCTCACCTCACTCCATCCCCTTCCCCACCTCCCTCCATTCCCCATCCCCTTCGTTCTCCGATCCCTTCCTCACCTCCCTCCATCCCCTTCCTGACCTCCCTCCATCACCTTCCCCACCTCCCTCCATTCCCCATCCCCTTCGCTCTCCGATCCCTTCCTCACCTCCCTCCATCCCCTTCCTCACCTCCCTCCATCCCCTTCCTCACCTCCCTCCATTCCCACCAGTCTGTGATCCAACCTTTGACTCGAGGACAGCTTCGGACCACATATCCGCACCATCAATAAGACCGTCGACTTCCACCTCTGTAACATCACCCGATTCTGCCCCTGTCTCAGCTCTTCTACTGCTGAAACCCTCATTCATGCTGTTGTTACCTCCAGACTGGACTATTCCAACGCTCTCATAGAATCATAGAATGGTTACAGCACAGAAGGAGGCCATTCAGCAAACGGTGTTCATGCTGCCTCGCTGCAAGAGCTGCTCACCTTGTCCCACTCCCCTGCCTTTTCCCTGTAGCCCTGCAAATTTTTTCTCTTCAGATAATTATTCAATTCTCTCTTGAAAGCCATGTTTGAACCTGCCTCCACCACACTCTCAGACAGTGCATTCCAGATCCTGAACACTCACTGAACCTGCCTCCACCGCACTCTCAGACAGTGCATTCCAGATCCTGAACACTCACTGAACCTGCCTCCACCGCACTCTCAGGCAGTGCATTCCAGATCATAAACACTCACTGAACCTGCCTCCACCACACTCTCAGACAGTGCATTCCAGATCTTAAACACACACTGAACCTGCCTCCACCACACTCTCAGACAGTGCATTCCAGATCATAAACACTCACTGAACCTGCCTCCACCACACTCTCAGACAGTGCATTCCAGATCCTAAACACTCACAGAACCTGCCTCCACCGCACTCTCAGGCAATGCATTCCAGATCCTAAACACTCACTGAACCTGCCTCCACCACACTCTCAGACAGTGCATTCCAGATCCTGAACACTCACTGAACCTGCCTCCACCGCACTCTCAGGCAATGCATTCCAGATCCTAAACACTCACTGAACCTGCCTCCACCACACTCTCAGGCAGTGCATTCCAGATCATAAACACTCACTGAACCTGCCTCCACCACACTCTCAGACAGTGCATTCCAGATCCTAAACACTCACAGAACCTGCCTCCACCGCACTCTCAGGCAATGCATTCCAGATCCTAAACACTCACTGAACCTGCCTCCACCACACTCTCAGACAGTGCATTCCAGATCCTGAACACTCACTGAACCTGCCTCCACCGCACTCTCAGGCAATGCATTCCAGATCCTAAACACTCACTGAACCTGCCTCCACCACACTCTCAGGCAGTGCATTCCAGATCCTGAACACTCACTGAACCTGCCTCCACCACACTCTCAGGCAGTGCATTCCAGATCCTAAACACTCACTGAACCTGCCTCCACCACACTCTCAGGCAGTGCATTCCAGATCCTAAACACTCACTGAACCTGCCTCCACCACACTCTCAGACAGTGCATTCCCATCCTAAACACTCACTGAACCTGCCTCCACCACACTCTCAGACAGTGCATTCCAGATCCTAAACACTCACTGAACCTGCCTCCACCACACTCTCAGGCAATGCATTCCAGATCCTAAACACTCACTGAACCTGCCTCCACCACACTCTCAGGCAGTGCATTCCAGATCCTAAACACTCACTGAACCTGCCTCCACCACACTCTCAGAAAGTGCATTCCAGATCCTAAACACTCACTGAACCTGCCTCCACCACACTCTCAGACAGTGCATTCCAGATCCTAAACACTCACTGAACCTGCCTCCACCACACTCTCAGGCAATGCATTCCAGATCCTAAACACTCACTGAACCTGCCTCCACCACACTCTCAGACAGTGCATTCCAGATCCTAAACACTCACTGAACCTGCCTCCACCACACTCTCAGACAGTGCATTCCAGATCCTAAACACTCACTGAACCTGCCTCCACCACACTCTCAGGCAATGCATTCCAGATCCTAAACACTCACTGAACCTGCCTCCACCACACTCTCAGACAGTGCATTCCAGATCCTAAACACTCACTGAACCTGCCTCCACCACACTCTCAGACAGTGCATTCCAGATCCGAAACACACACTGAACCTGCCTCCACCACACTCTCAGACAGTGCATTCCAGATCCTAAACACTCACTGAACCTGCCTCCACCACACTCTCAGACAGTGCATTCCAGATCCTAAACACTCACTGAACCTGCCTCCACCACACTCTCAGGCAATGCATTCCAGATCCTAAACACTCACTGAACCTGCCTCCACCACACTCTCAGACAGTGCATTCCAGATCCTAAACACTCACTGAACCTGCCTCCACCACACTCTCAGACAGTGCATTCCAGATCCTAAACACTCACTGAACCTGCCTCCACCACACTCTCAGGCAGTGCATTCCAGATCCTAAACACTCACTGAACCTGCCTCCACCACACTCTCAGACAGTGCATTCCAGATCCTAAACACTCACTGAACCTGCCTCCACCACACTCTCAGACAGTGCATTCCAGATCCTAAACACTCACTGAACCTGCCTCCACCACACTCTCAGACAGTGCATTCCAGATCATAAACACTCACTGCGTAAAAAAAGTTTTTCCTCATGTCACCTTTGGTTCATTTGCCACTCCCCTTAAAACAATGTCCTCCAGTTCTTAACCCTTCCACCAATGGGAACAGTTTCTCTCGATCTACTCTATCCAGACGCCTCATGATTTTGAACATCTCTATCAAATCTCCTCTTCTCTTCTCCAAGGAGAACAGCCCCAGCTTCTCCGATCAATCCACGTAACTGAAGTTCCTCATCCCTGGAACCATTCTCATGAATCCTTTCTGCATTATCTCTAATGACTTCACATCCTTCTGAAAATGTGGTGCCCAGAATTGGACTCACTGCTGCTGTTGAGACAGAACAAGTGTTTTAAACAGGTTCACCATAACTTCCTTGCTTTTGTACTCTATGCCTTTATTTATAAAGCCCAGGATCCCGTTTCCCTTATTAGCCACCTTCTCAACCTACCCTGCCACCCTCAATGATTTATGCACATGTACCCACAGTCCCCAGGACCCTCTGCTCCTGCACCCCCTTTATTTTAATTTGTCTTTTTTGTTCTTCCTATCAAAATGTATTATTTCACACTTCGATGCATTAAATTTCATTTTCTTTTATTCTTTCATGGGCGGAGCGGTGGCAAATGGAATTTAATCCTGAGAAGTGTGAGGTGATGCATTTCGGGAGGACTAACAGGGCAAGGGAATATACAATGGATGGTAGGACCAGGGAATACAGAGGGTCAGAGGGACTTTGGGGTGCTTGTCCATAGATCACTGAAGGCAGCAGCACAGGTAGATAAGGCGGTTAGGAAGGCATATGGGATTCTTGCCTTTAATAACCGAGGCATAGAATATAAGTGCAGGGAGGTTATGAAGCTGTATAAAACGCTAGTTAGGCCACAGCTGGAGGACTGTGTACAGTTCTGGTCACCACACTATAGGAAGGATGTGATTGCACTGGAGAGGGTGCAGAGGAGATTCACCAGGATGTTGCCTGGGCTGGAGCATTTCAGCTATGAAGAGAGACTTGATAGGCTGGGGTTGTTTTCCTTGGAGCAGAGAAGGCTGAGGGGGGACATGATTGAGGTATACAAAATTAGGAAGGACATTGATAGGTTAGATAGGAAGAAACTTTTTCCCTTAGCAGAGAGGTCAATAACCAGGGGGTATAGATTTAAGGTAAGGGGCAGGGGGTTTAGAGGGGATTTGAGGAAAAAAAATTTCACCCAGAGGGTGGTTGGAATCTGGAACACACTGCCTGAAGGGGTGGTAGAGGCAGAAACCCTCACAACATTGAACAAGTATTTAGATGAGCACTTGAAACGCCATAGCATACAAGGCTACGGGCCAAGTGCTGGAAAATGGGATTAGAATAGATAGGTGCTTGATGGCCATCACAGACAGGATGGGCCGAAAGGTCTGTTTCTGTGCTGTATAACTCTGTGAATGTGGGCGTCACTGACAAGCCCAGCATTTATAGCCCATCCCTTGCTGTTGAACTGAGTGTCTCGCTCGGCCATTTCAGAGGGAAATTAAGAGTCAACCACATTGCTGTGGGTCTGGAGTCACATGTAGGCCAGACCAGGTAAGGACGGCAGATTTCCTTCCCTAAAGGACATTATTGAACCAGATGGGTTTTTACGACAATTGATGATCATTTCATGGCACCATTACTGAGACTAGCTTTCAATTCCAGATTATTTATGAATTAATTGATTTTACATTCCACCAGCTGCTGTGGTGGGATTTGAACCTCTGTCCCCAGGGCATTAGCCTGGGCCTCTGGAGTACTAGTCCAGTGACATTACCACTACGCCACCATTTCCATCTGTCACATGTCCATCAATTCCACCAGCCTGTCTATGCCCTCTTGAAGATTATCACTATCCTCCTCACAGTTCACAATATTTCCAAGTTTCGTGCCATCGGGAAATTGTGAAATTCTGCCCTGTACACCCATTCATATATCACAAGAAAAGATGGGGTCCCAACACTGACCACTGGGAACCCCAACTGGAAACCCACATTATTTATTTATTTAGAGATACAACACTGAAACAGGCCCTTCGGCACACCGAGTCTGTGCCGACCAACAACCACCCATTTATACCAACCCTACAGGAACCCCATGTTCCCTACCACCTACCTACACTAGGGGCAATTTACAATGGCCAGTTTACCTATCACCTGCAAGTCTTTGGGTGTGGGAGGAAACCGGAGCACCCGGCAGAAACCCACGCGGTCACAGGGAGAACTTGCAAACTCCGCACAGGCAGTACCCAGAACTGAACCCGGGTCGCTGGAGCTGTGAGGCTGCGGTGCTAACCACCGCGCCACTGTGCCGCCCACAGGAATGTTCTACCCTCCATAAACTTGAGCTCAACCAAAACTCTTGCTGCCCATGTCCTAACTCACACTGTCCTGTTCACCCCTTCACTCCCTGTGCCCTTTGACCTTCATTGGCTCCTAGTTAAGCAGCGCCTCGATTTTAAGCGTCTCATCCTTGTTTTCAAATCACTCCATGGTTCCTCGCCCCCTCCCTATCTCTGTTATTTCCTCCAGCCCTACAGCTCTCTCAGAGCTCTGCGCTGCTCTAATTCCAGCCTCTTGAGTTTCCCTGATTTCCATTGTTCCACCATTGGTGGTCATGCTTTCAGCTGCCTGGATACCAAGCTCTGGAATTCCCTCCCTAAACCCCTCCCACTCTCTACCCCTCTCTCTCCTCCTTTAAGACACTCCTTAAAACCTACCTCTTTGACCAAGATTTTGGTCACCTGTCCCAACATGTGGCTCAGTGTCAAATTTTGATTGATAACATTCCTGTGAATCACCTTGGGATGTTTTACCTCGAAGGGGCATGGTTTCAAAATAAAGGGTCTCCTTTTTAAGACGGAGATGAGGAGGAATTTCTTCTCTCAAAGGGCCGTTAATCTTTGGAATACCCTTCCCCAGAGAGCAGTAGAGGCTGGGTCATTGGGTACGTTCAAGGCTGAGTTCGACAGATTTTTGATCTAGAAGGGAGTCAAGGGTTATGTGAGTAGGAAAGTGGAATTGAGACCACAACCAGCCGTGATCTTACTGGATGGTGGAACAGGCTCGAGGGGCCGAATGGCCTACTCCTTCTCCTATTTCTTATGTAAAGGCAAGTTGTTATTACAAGGATTAGTTGGAAATAGTTGAATCTCATTGTGACAACAGTAGTCAGTTCGGTTGTATTGCTTCTTAAATAAACCAATTGGCTGCTTTAAAATTCGTCTCACCTCACAGCAATTGTTCATTCTCCACCTCCTGGGAGGGAGAAAAACACAGAGCCCGTGCGAGGGATTGAAACATGGAGTTCCAGGAAAGATGGGCATGGATTTGGGAGGCAACATGTTCGAGGACTTTGGAGAGGAAAGGGAGGTTGGAGATGGGGAGGTAGTATGCAAGGACAGTTGTTTTTTTGAGGAGAGCATTGATGACAACAGAGAGAGGGACAAGACCTGAAGAGAGAGAACTGTTAACAATATCAGCTGACATGGGAACCAGGAAAGAAAGCTGGGTGGTCAGTAGTTTAGTGGGAATAGGGTCAAGGGAGCAGGAGGTGGGTTTCAAGGACAAGATGATCTTGGAGAGGGGATGAGGGGAGAGAGGAGAGAAGCTGGAGAAAGATGTGAATTCAGGATTAGGGCAGGGGAAACTGTAGAGGAAGATTGACTCTGGGCTGGTGGAAGGGAGGGAGGAGACAGAGACAGCTGATCGGATGGGCTCCGTTTTAGTGGCAAAGTAGTTCCTCATACTTGTTGTTACAGGTCTCGCTTCACCTCACACTTAACTGTCAAATTTCATCTACCATTCCACTAGCCTGTCTATGTCTTCTTGAAGTCTATCACTATCCTCCTCACAGTTTACCACATTTCCAAGTTTCATGTCATCCTGTACTCCAAGGGCTAAATGACGAGGAGAGATTACTTAAAGTGGTATTGTATTCCCTGGAATTTAGAACGTTAAGGGGGGGTATTTGAATGAAGTTTTCAAGACATTAAGGGGAACAGATAGGGTAGAGAGAGAGAAACTACTTCCACTGGTTGGGGAGTCTAGGACTTGGGGGCAAAGTCAAAACATTAGAGCCAGACCTTTCAGGAGTGAAATTAGGAAACACTTCCACACACACACAGGCTGATAGAAGTTTGGAATTCTCTTTGACAAATGGCAATTGATGCTAGATCAATTATTAATTTTAAATCTGAGTGATAGATTTTTGTTAACCAAAGGTATTAAAGGAAATGGGGCAAAGGCAGCTTTAAAGACCCACCACTCCCCCAGTCTCAACAGACTTAAAGACCCACCACTCCCCCAGTCTCAACAGACTTAAAGACCCACCACTCCCCCAGTCTCAACAGACTTAAAGACCCACCACTCCCCCAGTCTCAACAGACTTAAAGACCCACCACTCCCCCAGTCTCAACAGACTTAAAGACCCACCACTCCCCCAGTCTCAACAGACTTAAAGACCCACCACTCCCCCAGTCTCAACAGACTTAAAGACCCACCACTCCCCCAGTCTCAACAGCTTTTTGTGGGAGAGAGTTCCAGATTCCAGCAGGATTTGGTGGGGCGTATGATTCACCACCTTTAGGAGAGAAGGGATCACCTGTATATTGTCTCACTTCTCCACCCCACCCAGGACTGAAATAGGTATTGTATGAAGGAAGTCTTATTTCCTCAGTATTACCTGTTTATTATATTCAACAGATGGGAGCTTGTGTCACTTGCTGTGGGAGAGATTAAATATGGTAGCTTTAACGATCACTACAGTTGGATGACATGCTCCTTTCTTGCAAATACCGAGGGGATATGTGTGGGCCGCAGAACTTTACCTCAGATGACCTACACCACACCAATGGTTGCACAGGACGATACTGATGCCAGATTTATTGGTGATCGCCTGAAAGATGAAGGAGCGAGGTCGCTGCTCCCGAGCTGGCGGGAAACTCAGTTGTCCATCCAGAGTGTCGAGCGTGAAGGGCGGGGCGGCCATGCTGGGCTCCAGGGGGGAGGGCGCTCTGAGTGACTGAGGGTCACTAGTGGACAATGGTGGGAGCTGATGAAATGTTTTATTACCTGTATCCCCTTCCACCACCTCTTCCCCCCCCCCCCCCCACTCCCCCCTCCCAGCTCACCTCCCTCGCACCCTCTTCCCCCACCCTCTCGCACCCCCTTCCCAGCTCCCCCTCGCACCCCCTTCCCCTCGCACCCCCTCCCCTACCCCCCTGCAGCCCCCCTCCCAGCTCCCCCTCGCACCCCCTACCCTCCACCCCTTCCCACTGCACCCCTCGCCATCGCACCCCCTCCCCTCCTGCATCCCCTTCACCCCACCTCCTCCCACCGGCATCCACCTACCCCTGAGCAGGGGCCCTAACAACCCCACTGCCTTGTGGGCATCCCAGGAGAGACCAAGGCTAAGGGAGTAAACCCTAACAGAAAATCCAGAGCGGAACCCCTGAGGAGGTCATGTGTCACCTCTGGCATGTTTCCGGCAGTTCCTGCAGCCATACCGGTGCCAAACGTCATGCTCTGCACTCCTTTGGACCCCACCAGAAAGGCCGAGAGGGGGGCTTTTGACGCTTGGGCAACTCACAACCTCCATACATCCGCCCAGGCATGCGCCATGGAGAGGTCACTCCATAGTTGCCTCACAGCGACCGAAACAAAACGGAAGGCAGCAGTTACGGGTTATAAGTCCAACTCAATTGGCGTAGAGATTGGGCGCCACGGGTTGACTTTGTCGGTGGGAGAGGTCATCGCATCTCACTGGACAGCTACCGCCCGCCTCAAACCGGGCAGCCCCCGGTCAGTAACGTTCTGTCCCGCCACAGTCCACCTGCTTCAATGGGCGCTTGGAGCTCAGGGTCATTGCCTGACAAGTGGACTGCAACACCGCACCAAACAGCACAACAAAAAAAGGAAAGAAGGTACCAGCCCTTCGCTTTGCAAGCTGGAACGTCAGAACTATGTGTCCTGGCCTGTCGGAAGACCTTACACAAATCAACGATTCTCGGAAGACCGCCATCATTAACAACGAGCTCAGTAGACTCAATGTGGACATTGCAGCACTTCAGGAGACACGCCTCTCCGCGAGTGGATCTCAAGCAGAGCAAGACTACACCTTCTTCTGGCAGGGCAGGGATCCTGAAGAACCAAGACAGCATGGAGTGGGCTTCGCCATCAGAAACTCCTTGCTCAGCATGATAGAGCCACCTTCAAATGGCTCGGAACGCATACTGTCCATCCGACTGCGCACCACCTCTGGTCCAGTACACCTACTCAGCATCTAAGCTCCAACACTCTGCTCCCCACCTGAAGCTAAAGACCAGTTCTACGAGGAACTCCATAATATCATTAGTAGCATCCCCAACACCGAACACCTGTTCCTGCTGGGGTACTTTAATGCCAGGGTTGGGGCCGACCATGACTCATGGCCCTCCTGCCTTGGGCGCTATGGCGTTGGAAGGATGAATGAGAATGGGCAGAGACTGCTTGAGTTGTGTACCTATCATAACCTCTGCATCACCAACTCGTTCTTTCACAATAAACCCTGTCACCAGGTTTCATGGAGGCACCCAAGATCACGTCGTTGGCACCAGCTGGACCTCATCGTCACAAGGCGAGCCTCCTTAAACAGTGTCCAAATCACACGCAGCTTCCACAGTGCGGACTGCGACACCAACCACTCCCTGGTGTGTAGCAAGGTTAGACTCAGACCAAAGAAGTTGCATCATTCCAAGCAGAAGGGCCACCCGCGCATCAACACGAGCAGAATTTCTCATCCACAGCTGTTACAAGTGAATTTAGAAATTTTTGTAACAGCCCTTCAAAACACTCCCACAGGGGATGCTGAGACCAAGTGGGCCCACATCAGAGACGCCATCTATGAGTCAGCTTTGACCACCTACAGCAAAAGTGCGAAGAGAAATGCAGATTGGTTTCAATCTCATATTGAAGAGCTGGAACCAGTCATAGCCGCTAAGCGCATTGCAATGCTGAACTACAAGAAAGCCCCCAGCAAGTGAACATCCGTAGCACTTAAAGCAGCCAGAAGCGCTGCACAAAGAACAGCCAGGCGCTGTGCAAATGATTACTGGCAACACCTATGCAGTCATATTCAGCTGGCCTCCAACACCGGAAACATCAGAGGAATGTATGATGGCATTAAGAGAGCTTTTGGGCCAACCATCAAGAAGATCGCCCCCCCTCAAATCTAAATCAGGGGACACGATCACTGACCAATGCAAGCAAATGGACCGCTGGGTTGAGCACTACCTAGAACTGTACTCCAGGGAGAATGTTGTCACTGAGACCGCCCTCAATGCAGCCCAGTCTCTACCAGTCATGGATGAGCTGGATGAACAGCCAACAAAATCGGAACTCAGTGATGCCATTGATTCTCTAGCCTGAGGAAAAGCCCCTGGGAAGGACGGCATTGCCCCTGAAATAATCCAGAGTGCCAAGCCTGCTATACTTTCATCACTGTATGAACTGCTTTGCCTGTGCTGGGATGAGGGAGCAGTACCACAGGACCTGTGTGATGCCAATATCATCACCCTCTATAAGAACAAGGGTGACCGCGGTGACTGCACCAACTACCGTGGAATCTCCCTGCTCAGCATAATGGGGAAAGTCTTCGCTCGAGTCGCTCTGAACAGGCTCCAGAAGCCTGAGCGTGTCTACCCTGAGGCACAGTGTGGCTTTCGAGCAGAGAGATCGACCGTTGACATGCTGTTCTCCTTCGCCAGCTATAGGAGAAATGCCGCGAACAACAGATGCCCCTCTACATTGCTTTCATTAATCTCACCAAAGCCTTTGACCTCGTCAGCAGACGTGGTCTCTTCAGACTACTAGAAAAGATCGGATGTCCACCAAAGCTACTAAGTATCATCACCTCATTCCATGACAATATGAAAGGCACAATTCAGCATAGCGGCGCCTCATCAGACCCCTTTCCTATCCTGAGTGGTGTGAAACAGGGCTGTGTTCTCGCACCTGCACTATTTGGGATCTTCTTCTCCCTGCTGCTCTCACATCCGTTCAAGTCTTCAGAAGAAAGAATTTTCATCCACACAAGATCAGGTGGCAGGTTGTTCAACCTTGCCTGTCTTAGAGCGAAGACCAAAGTACAGAAAGTCCTCATCAGGGAACTCCTCTTTGCTTACGATGCTGCATTAACATCTCACACTGAAGAGTGTCTGCAGAGTCTCATCGACAGGTTTGCGGCTGCCTGCAATGAATTTGGCCTAACCATCAGCCTCAAGAAAACGAACATCATGGGACAGGACGTCAGAAATGCTCCATCCATCAATATTGGCGACCACGCTCTGGAAGTGGTTCAAGAGTTCACCTACCTAGGCTCAACTATCACCAGTAACCTGTCTCTAGATGCAGAAATCAACAAGCGCATGGGAAAGGCTTCCACTGCTATGTCCAGACTGGCCAAGAGAGTGTGGGAAAATGGCGCACTGACACGGAACACAAAAGTCCAAGTGTATCAAGCTTGTGTCCTCAGTACCTTGCTCTATGTTAGCGAGGCCTGGACAACGTATGTCAGCCAAGAGTGACATCTCAATTCATTCCATCTTTGCTGCCTCCAGAGAATCCTTGGCATCAGATGGCAGGACCGTATCTCCAACACAGAAGTCCTCGAGGCAGCCAACATCCCCAGCATATACACCCTACTGAGCCAGTGGCGCTTGAGATGGCTTGGCCATGTGAGCCGCATGGAAGATGGCAGGATCCCCAAGGACACATTGTACAGCGAGCTCGTCACTGGTATTAGACCCACGAGCCGTCCATGGCTCCGCTTTAAAGACGTCTGCAAACGCGACATGAACTCCTGTGACACTGATCACAAGTCGTGGGAGTCAGTTGCCAGTGATCGCCAGAGCTGGCGGGCAGCCATAAAGGCGGGGCTAAAGCGTGGCGAGTCGAAGAGACTTAGCAGTTGGCAGGAAAAAAGACAGAAGCGCAAGGAGAGAGCCAACTGTGTAACAGCCCCGACAAACAATTTTATCTGCAGCACCTGTGGAACAGTCTGTCACTCTAGAATTGGCCTTTATAGCCACTCCAGGTGCTGCTTCACAAACCACTGACCACCTCCAGGCGCGTATCCAT
Source organism: Heterodontus francisci (assembly GCF_036365525.1). NCBI lineage: Eukaryota > Metazoa > Chordata > Chondrichthyes > Heterodontiformes > Heterodontidae > Heterodontus > Heterodontus francisci. The sequence goes on from NC_090376.1 coordinate 4,840,958, forward strand.
TGTCTCTCGAGACAAGGAGGCCAAAGATTACCTGTTCGCATCTTTATAGCATGAGCCCTGACTTGATGGTCCCCTGAGGGCAGGGCAAGGCCCACATCCCGAGATGGAATAATTTACAATATAAGGTCTGACTACTTTATAAAGAAACAAGGAATGTCTGTGAAGTATTTCAACTAGATCTACAGGTTATGGCAAATTAACCACTTAAAAGAACGTCTAGCTCACCCAATAGCCTCGTGACTGAAGGCGATACCCAAAATGACATTTTTTTTTATTCATTCATGGGATGTGGGCGTCACTGGCCAGGCCAGCATTTATTGCCCATCCCTAATTGCCCTTGAGAAGGTGGTGGGGAGCTGCCTTCTTGAACCACTGCAGTCCATGTGGGGTAGGTACAGCCACAGTGCTGTTAGGAAGGGAGTTCCAGGATTTTGACCCAGTGACAGTGAAGGAACGGTGATATAGTTCTTACTCAGGATGGTGTGTGACTTGGAGGGGAACTTGCAGGTGGTGGTGTTCCCATGCATTTGCTAACCTTGTCCTTCTAGGTGGTAGAGGTCGCGGGTTTGGAAGGTGCTATCGAAGGAGCCTTGGTGCGTTACTGCAGTGCATCTTGTAGATGGTACACAGTGCTGCCACTGTGCGTCGGTGGTGGAGGGAGAGAATGTTTGTAGATGGGGTGCCAATCAAGCGGGCTGCTTTGTCCTGGATGGTGTCGAGCATCTTGAGTGTTGGTGGAGCTGCACCCATCCAGGCAAGTGGAGAGTATTCCATCACACTCCTGACTTGTGCCTTGTAGATTGTGGACAGGCTTTGGGGAGTCAGGAGGTGAGTTACTCGCCTCAGGATTCCTAGCCTCTGACCTGCTCTTGTAGCCACGGTATTTATATGGCTACTCCAGTTGAGTTTCTGGTCAATAGTAGCCCCTAGGATGTTGATAGTGGGGGATTCAGCGATGGTAATGCCATTGAATGTCAAGGGGAGATGGTTAGATTCTCTCTTGTTGGAGATGGTCATTGCCTGGCACTTGTGTGGCGCAAATGTTACTTGCCACTTATCAGCCCAAGCCTGGATATTGTCCAAGTCTTGCTGCATTTCTACACAGACTGCTTCAGTATTTGAGGAGTCGCGAATTGTGCTGAACATTGTGCAATCATCAGCGAACATCCCCACTTCTGACCTTATGATTGAAGGAAGGTCATTGATGAAGCAGCTGAAGATGGTTGGGCCTAGGACACTACCCTGAGGAACTCCTGCAGTGATGTCCTGGAGCTCAGATGATTGACCTCCAACAACCACAACCATCTTCCTTTCCACTAGGTATGACTCCAGCCAATGGAGGGTTTTCCCCCTGATTCCCATTGACCTTAGGTTTGCTAGGGCTCCTTGATGCCATACTCGGTCACAAATGTTGCCTTGATGTCAAGGGCAGTCACTCTCACCTCACCTCTGGAGTTCAGCTCTTTTGTCCATGTTTGAACCAAGGCTGTAATGAGGTCAGGAGCTGAGTGGCCCTGGCGGAACCCAAACTGAGCGTCATTGAGCAGGTTATTGCTAAGCAAGTGTCACTTGATGGCACTGTTGATGACACCTTCCATCACTTTACTGATGATTGAGAGTAGACTGATGGGGCGGTAATTGGCAGGGTTGGACTTGTCCTGCTTTTTGTGTACAGGACATACCTGGGCAATTTTCCACATTGCCAGGTAAATGCCAGTGTTGTAGCTGTACTGGAACAGCTTGGCTAGGGGCACGGCAAGTTCTGGAGCACAGGTCTTCAGTACTATTGCCGGAATATTGTCAGGGCCCATAGCCTTTGCAGTATCCAGTGCTTTCAGTCGTTTCTTGATATTATGCAGAGTGAATCGAATTGGCTGAAGTCTGGCATCTGTGATGCTGGGGACCTCAGGAGGAGGCCGAGATGGATCATCAACTCGGCACTTCTGGCTGAAGATTGTTGCAAATGCTTTAGCCTTATCTTTCGCACTGATGTGCTGGGCTCCCCCATCATTGAGGATGGGGATATTTGTGGAGCCACCTCCTCCAGTTAGTTGTTTAATTGTCCACCACCATTCACAACTGGATGAAGCAGGACGGCAGAGCTTAGATCTGATCCGTTGGTTATGGGATCGCTTAGCTCTGTCTGCCTCTGTCTGTCGCATGCTGCTTACGCAGTTTGGAACACAGATAGTCCTTGAGGTATGCCTGGTGCTGCTCCTGGCATGCCCTCCTGCACTCATCGTTGGTCCCCTGGCTTGATGATAATTGTAGAGCGGGGGATATGCCAGGCCATGAGGTTACAGATAGTGGTTGAGTACAATTCTGCTGCTGCTGATGGCCCACAGCGCCTCATGGATGCCCAGTTTTGCATTGCTAGATCTGTTCGAAATCTATCTCATTTAGCATGGTGATAGTGCCACACAACACAATGGAGGGTATCCTCAATGTGAAGATAGGACTTCGTCACCACAAGGACTGTGCGGTGGTCACTCCTACCAATACTGTCATGGACAGATGCATCTGCGGCTGGCAGATTGGTGAGGACGAGGTCGAGTGTGTTGTTCCCTCGTGTTGGTTCCCTCACCACCTGCCGCATACCCAGTCTAGCAGCTATGTCCTTTAGGACTCGGCCAGCTCGGTCAGTAGTGGTGCTACCGAGCCACTCATGGTGATGGACATTGAAGTCCCCCGCCCAGAGTACATTCTGTGCCCTTGCCACCCTCAGTGCCTCGTCCAAGTGCTGTTCAACATGGAGGAGTACTGACTCATCAGCTGAGGGAGGGCGGTAGGTGGTAATCAGCAGCAGGTTTCTTTGTCCATGTTTGATCTGATGTCATGAGACTTCATGGGTTCCAGAGTCAATGTTAAGAACTCCCAGGGCAACTCCCTCCCTACTGTATACCACTGTGCCACCACCTCTGCTGGGTCTGTCCTGCCGGTGGGACAGGACGTACCCGGGGATGGTGATGGCAGTGTCTGGGACATTGTCTGTAAGGTATGATTCCGTGACTATGACTCTGTCAGGCTGTTGCTTGACTAGTCTGTGGGACAGATCTCCCAACTTTGGCACTAGCTCCCAGATGTTAGTAAGGAGGACTTTGCAGGGTCGACAGGGCTGGGTTTGCCATTGTCGTTTCTGGTGCCTAGGTCGATGCCGGGTGGTCTGTCCAGTTTCATTCCTTTTTATTGACTTTGTAGCGGTTAGATACAACTGAGTGGCTTGCTGGGCCATTTCAGAGGGCATGTAAGAGTTAACCACATTGCTGTGGGTCTGGAGTCACATGTAGGCCAGACCAGGTAAGGACAGCAGATTTCCTTCCCTAAAGGACATTAGTGAACCAGATGGGTTTTTACAACAATCGACAATGGTTTCATGGCCATCATTAGACTGGCTTTTAATTCCAGATTTATTAATTGAATTCAAATACCACCTTCTGCTGTGGTGGGATTCGAACCCATGTCCCCAGAGAAATACCCTGGGTCTCTGGGTTACTAGTCCAGTGACAATACCACTACGCCACTGCCTCCCCATCCAGGCAAACGGACCAAACATCTGAGTTTCAGTTCCCAGTCTGTGCTGAGTTAGCTTATGAAGGCTAGAGGTTTACCATTAGGCTTGGTGTGTCTGGGCTAGAGGCATTTTTAATTTTAAAAAAACATGTGAACTGTTTTCCTTGAAGAGAAGGCTGAGAGGAGATTTGATAGAGGTATTCAAAATCATGAGGGGTCTGGACAGAATTGGTGGAGAAAAACTGTTCCCACTCATGAAAGGATCGAGAACAAGAAGGCACAGATTTAAAGTAATTGATAAAAGAAGCAAAAGAAAAATGAGGAAAACTTTTTCACACAGCGAGTGGTTAAGATCTGGAATGCCCTGCCTGACAGTGTGGTGGAGGCAGATTCAATTGAAGCATTCAGAAGGGAATTAGACTGTTATATGAAAAGGAAGAATGTGCAGGGTTACAGGGAGAAGGCAGGGGAATGGCACTAGGTGAAATGCTCATTAGGAGAGCCAATGCAGATGTGATGGGCCGAATGGCCTCCTTCTGCACTATAACTATTCTGTGATTTCCACCCCCTTTTGTGTGAAGTGTTTCCTGACAACGCCCCTGAATGGCCTGGCTCGAATTTTAAGGTTCAGCCCCCAAGTTCGGGACTCCCTCCCCCACCCCCACACCAGAGGGGACAGATCTCTCTATCAACCCATAGAAACATAGAAACATAGAAAATAGGAGCAGGAGTAGGCCATTCGGCCCTTCGAGCCTGCTCCGCCATTCATTATGATCATGGCTGATCATCCAACTCAGTAGCCTGTTCCCGCTTTCACCCCATGCCCTTTGATCCCTTTAGACCCAAGAGCTATATCTAACTCCTTCTTGAAAACATACAATGTTTTGGCCTCAACTGCTTTCTGTGATAGCGAATTCCACGGGCTCACCACTCTCTGGGTGAAGACATTTCTCCTCATCTCAGTCCTGAAAGGTTTACCCCGTATCCTGAGACTATGACCCCTGGTTCTGGACTCCCCCACCATCGGGAACATCCTTCCTGCATCTACCCTGTCAAGTCCTGTTCAAATTTTATAAGTTTCTATGAGATCCCCCCTCTTCTGAACTCCAGCCAATATAATCCTAACTGACTCAATCTCTCCTCATATGTCAGTCCCGCCATCTCAGGAATCAGTCTGGTAAACCTTTGCTGCACTCCCTCTATAGCAAGAACATGCTTCCTCCGATAAGGAGACTAAAACTGCACACAATATTCCAGGTGTGGCCTCACCAAGTCCCTGTATAATTGCAGCAAAACATCCCTGCTCCTGTACTCGAATCCTCTCGCTATGAAGGCCAACATACCATTTGCCTTTTTTACCGCCTGTTGCACCTGCATGCTTACCTTCAGCGACTGGTGTACAAGAACACCCAGGTCTCACTGCATATTCCCCTCTCTCAGTTTATAGCCATTCAGATAATCTGCCTTCCTGTTTTTGCTACCAAAGTGGATAACCTCACATTTATTCACATTATACTGCATCTGCCATGCATTAGCCCACTCACTCAACTTGTCCAAATCACCCTGAAGTCTCTCTGCATCTCCTCACAACTCACCCTCCCACTCACTTTTGTGTCATCTGCAAATTTGGAGATATTACATTTTGTTCCCTCATCGAAATCATTAATATGTATTGTGACTGGCTGGGGTCCTAGCACCGATCCCTGCAGTACCCCACTAGTCACTGCCTGCCATTCGGAAAAAGATCCATTTATCCCTACTCTTTGTTTCCTGTCTTCCAACCAATTTTCTATCCATCGCAGTACACTACCCCCAATCCCATGCGCTTTAATTTTACATGCTAATCTCTTATGTGGGACTTTGTCGAAAGCCTTTTGCAAGTCCAAATAAACCACATCCACTGGCTCCCCCTCATCAACTCTACTAGTTACATCCTCGAACAATTCTAGTAGATTTGTCAAGCATGATTTCCCTTTCGTAAATCCATGCTGACTCTGCCCGATTCTACCACTGTTCTCTAAGTGCTCTGCTATAGAATCTTTGATAATGGACTCTAGAATTTTCCCCACTACCGCATCAGGCTGACTGGTCTATAATTCCCTGCTTTCTCTCTACCTCCCTTTTTAAATAGTGGGGTTACATTAGCTACCCTCCAATCAGTAGGAACTGTTCCAGAGTCTATAGAATCTTGGAAGATGATCACCAATACATTCACTATTTCTAGAGCCACTTTCTTAAGTACTCTGGGATGTAGATTATCAGGCCCTGGGGATTTATCGGCCTTCAATCCCATCAATTTCCCCAACACCATTTCTCCACTAATACTGATTTCCTTCAGTTCCTCCCTCTCACTAAGCCCTGTGTTCCCCAATATTTCTGGTATGATATTTGTGTCCTCCTTTGTGAAGACAGAACCAAAGTATGCATTTAGTTGGTCAGCTGTTTCTTCATTCCTCATAATAAATTCCCGTTTCTGACTGTAAGGGACCTACATTTGTCTTCACCAATCTTTTTCTCTTCACATACCTATAGAAACTTTTACAGTCAGTTGTTATGTTCCCCGCAAGCTTACTCTCGTACTCTATTTTCCCCTTCTCAATCAATCCCTTGGTCCTCTTTTGCTGAATTCAAATCCCTTTAACAACAATCTGTATTTCTATAGTGCCTTTCTAGTTGTGAGAAGTCCTTCAAACCAATAGCCATGTTTCTATTCCACCAACTACACACCTTTTGCTACCAGTACAGACGTGTATGGGGGAACACACAGGATTAACCCTTTAGTATCCACAATGTTGACTGTAAAAAAAAATCAAAAATTAAAGAAAAAAATGCATTCCAAGCGAAATGGACAACAATCTCAATGTGAGACTAATCACTCCTGAACTGTCGAAGGTTAATTGGGTGAATAGACTGGAAGGTATGGCGGTAAATGAACAGTGGGAAACATTTCAAGAAACAATCCAAAGGGTTCAACTAAAGTACATTCCATTCAAAAACAAAAACTCGTCAAGAAAGACCCATCCCGTGGCTCACTCAGGAAGTTAAGGAGAGTATTAGACTAAAAGAAGAGGCTTACAATGTTGCAAAAAATAGTAGCAAGTCTGAGGATTGGGAATGTTTTAGAAACCAGCAAAGGGCCACCAAAAAGTTGATAAAAAGGGAAAAAATAGAATATGAGAGTAAACTAGCCAGCAATATAAAAAGAGATTGTAAGAGCTTTTATAAGTACGTGAAAAGGAAGAGAGTAGCTAAAGTAGACATTGGTCCCTTTGAGGCAGAGACAGGAGAAATCATCATGGGGAATGAGAAAATGGCAGAGGCATTGAACAAATATTTTGTGTCTGTCTTTACAGTAGAAGATATAAGTTACATACCAGAAATAGGGGCTAAAAAGAGTGAGGAAATTCAGGAAACGGATATCAGCCGAGAAAAAGTATTGGAGAAACTTGAGGGACTAAAATCTGACAAGTCAGTCGTTGGGAAGATGCTGGAAACTATTATTAAAGAAGTCTTAACACTGCACCTGGAAAAGCATAGTATGATTAGAACAAGTCAGCACGGTTTTACTGAAGGGAAATAAAAACAAAAAGTGCTGGAAATACTCAGCAGGTCTGGTAGTATCTATGGAGAGAGAAGCAAAGTTAACGTTTCAGGTTAGTGACCTTTCATCAGAACTGGCAAAGGTTAGAAATGTAAAAGGTTTTAAGCAGATAAAGTGGGGGTGAGGAAAGAGATAACCAAAGAGAAGGTGTTGATAGGACAAGGTCACAGAGAATAACTGACAAGGAGGTCATGGGGCAAAGACAAAGAGTGTGTTAATAGTGTGCTGAAAGACAAAGCAGTAGTGCAGAGAGGGTGTTAAATGACAGAATAATGAACAGCCCTGGCCAAAAGTACAAACATGAACAAAACCAGTGGGCAGGCACATGGTAAAAAAAAAACTGAATGATGAAACAAACTTAAATAAAATAAAAATAAAAAAGGGAGATCCCATTTAACAAATTTATTAGAGTTTTTTGAGGATGTAACTAGTAGGGTGGATAAAGGGGAACCAGTAGATGTAGTATACCTGGATTTCCAAAAGGCATTTGATAAGATGCCACATAAAAGATTAATAGGCAAGATAAGGGCTCATGGTGTCGGGGGTAAAGGCTCACGGTGTTGGGGGTAATATATTAGCGTGGATAGAGGATTGGTTAACAGACAGGAAGCAGACAGTGGGCATAAATGGGGCATTTTCAAGTTGGCTGGCAGTGAATAGTGGGGTGCCGCAAGGATCAGTGCTGGGGCCTCAGCTATTTACACTTTATATTAATGACTTAGATGAAGAGACAGAGTAATGTATCTAAGTTTGCTGATGATACAAAGCTCGGTGGAAAGGTAAGCTGCGGGGAGGATGTAGAGAGGCTGCAACGAGATATAGACAGGTTAAGTGAGTGGGCAACAAATGGAATATATTGTAGGGAAGTGTGAGTTGTTCACTTTGGTCGTAAAAATAGAAAAGCAGATTATTTTTTAAAAGATGTGAAACTAGTAATTGTTGATGTTCAGAGACGCTTGGGGTACTCGTACAAGGAATGCACAAAGTTAACATGCAGGTGCAGCAGGTTGTTAGGAAAACAAATGGCACGCTGGCCTTAATTGCAAGGGGATTGGAGTACTGGAATAAAGAAGCCTTACTAAATTGTACAGGGCTTGGTGAGACTGCACCTGGAATACTGTGTGCAGTTTTGGTCTCCACGTTTAAGGATGGATATACTTGCACTGGAGGCAGTGCAGCGAAGGTTTACTAAATTGGTCCCTGGGATGAGGGGGTTGTCCTATGATGAGACGCTGAGTAAATTTGGCCTATATTCTCTGGAGTTTAGATGAATGAAAGGCGATATTATTGAGACATACAAGATTCTGAAAGGGCTTGATAGGGTAGAAGCTGAGAGATTGTTTCCGCTAGTTGGAGAATCTAGAACACGGAGACACAGTCTCAGGATAAGGGGCCAATCATTCAGGACTGAGATGAGGAGAAATTACTTCACTCAAAGGGTTGTGAATCTTTGGAATTCTCTACCGCAGAGGGTTGTGGATACTCCATGGTTGAATACATTTAAGGCTGGGATAGATAGATTTTTGGTGTCTCAGGAAATAAAGGGATATGGGGAGTGGGTAGGAAAGTGGAATTGAAACCCAAGATCAGCCATGATCATATTGAATGGCGGAGCAGGCCATATGGTCTACTTCTGCTCCTATTTCTTGTGTTCTTGTGACAGGGGCAGGGTGGGAAAAGACAGGCAGAACTCATGAAGTTTCAAGGAAGCACTAGATGGGCCAAATGTCTTCCTTCAACTGTGTGATCTCAGAGATGTCAATTTAGGCTTTTCACAGCCCACGGTCTCGGCAAAGAGGAAGAAATTAATCCATCTGCAATAGTGAATTTCACTTAGAGAAGTCAACATAGAGGGAGCTTTACTCTGTATCTAACCCCCGTTTTTTTACCAAGGTGGCCTTTATACCCCAGGCCCCTTTTATATATTTTATGTCGAGGTGGCCTTTATCCCTCAGGCCCCCTTTATATACATACGTACATTTTTAAAAAAACTTTATTAAAAACAGATAAATAAACCAAAAACTCAAATTAAAATGCCATTCTCGGCGTCGACGATGCACTCCAGTCCCTGCGGTGCCCACCGATCGCGAAAGGCCTCAAGCGTACCGGCGGACACCGCGTGCTCCTTCTCCAGGGACACCCGGGCGCGAACGTAACCACGGAGGAGGGGCAGGCAATCAGGGAGGACAGACCCCCCGACGGCCCGCAACCTGGACCTGTGAATTGCCACCTTGGCCAGGCCCAGGAGCAGACCGACGAGGAGATCCTCCTCCCGGCCCACGCCCCTCCGTACCGGGTGCCCAAAGATCAGGAGCGTGGGACTGCAGTGCAGCCAGAACTTGAGAAGCAGCTCCTTCAAATACTCAAAGAGGGGCTGCAACCTCGCACACTCCGTATAAACATGGAACACGGACTCGTCCAGGCCGCAGAAAGTACAGGCGGCCTGGGAGTCCGTGAACCTACTTAAAAGTCTATTGCACGGGAATGCTCTGTGCAACACCCTCCACCCCAGGTCCCCGATGTAAAGGGGGAAGACTCCCGCGTAGAGAGACCTCCATCGGGGTTTCCCCTCGCCGCCAGATGTCAACGCGGACTGCCAGGGCGTGTCCGGCCGGCTGACGAGGGCGAGGAAGTGGAGAGTGTGCAAGAGCAGCCCGTACAGGAAACCCCTCCGCACCGATTGGAATGGCACGGAGGGCATTTCCGAGAGGCGGCTCGGGTTGTGCGGGACCAGCTCCCGAGGAGGGTTTCGGGGCCTGGGTCCGATGAGCAGTTCCGGCCGACCGGGGATCAGCTGGGCCGGGAGCGATCCGCACTCCCAAGCCCCCTCGCCACCCACAGTGAGGGGGCATCCCGGGGGCTTCGGCTACTCCTCCGCCTGCCGGACCGTCCCCGGAATCGGCCGCCCGGACAGCCGAGGCGCTCACCTCCGCCGGCGGGGGAGCGCCCTGACTGGAGGCGACCATGTTCCAGACTTGGAATAGATCCCGGTAAAAGACAGGCAACTCCCTCAGAGAGGCGCGGCTAACGGACTCCACCGGGAGCTGCGTGTCGTCTTGAAGGCAGTGACACTGGCGGAAAAGAAAATGTCGCCAGCGCACACCATCTGGGAGGATGCTCGACGTACAGGTATCTCTGCAGGGTCCGAAGGCGGAGAGTCGCAGCCTGGGTGCGGACGCACACCAGCGACTGGCCACCCTCCTCAATCGGGAGACTCAGGACCACGGCAGAGACCCAGTGTTTCCTCTTGCCCCAGACGATATCGACGAGTTTCCTCTGGATCTTGGTGGTGAATGCAGGGGGCGGGGCCAAAGTGACCAACCGGTACCACAACATGGAGGCCACCAGTTGGTTTACCACCAGCGCTCGGCCCCTGTAGGAAAGCACTCGGAGCAGTCCTGTCCAGCGCTCCAGCCGAGTGGTGACTTTCGCCTCCAACTCCTGCCAGTTTGCCGGCCAGGCTTCCTCAGCGGGACTAAGATGGACTCCCAGATAGAGGAGGTGCGTGGTGCTCCACTCAAAAAGTGTCAACTCCCCCGGCAGGGAGTCCACCCGCCACTGACCCACCAGGAGTCCGGAACATTTCTCCCAATTGATCCTCGTGGAGGACGCGGCAGAAAAGGTCTGCTGGCAGTCGCGCATCCTCCGCAAGTCAACGGGATCTGTGATTGCGAGGAGCACGTCGTCGGCGTAAGCCGAGAGGACGACCCGCATGGCCGGCTCGCGCAGAGCCAATCCCGTCAACCTCCAGCGAAGCAGGCACAGGAACGGCTCCACGCAGATGGTATACAATTGGCCGGATATGGGGCATTTCTGACGCACTCCTCTCCCAAAGCGAAGGGGCGCCGTCAAGGACCCGTTAACCTTGACTAGACACTCTGCAACGGCGTATAAAAGCTGGACCCGGGCCACAAAATACGGCCCGAGTCCGAAAGCGCACAGATTCCCGAAAAGGTATTCATGATCCACCCTGTCGAACGCCTTCTCCTGATCGAGGGGAAAGATGGATCAGGTCCCGGACCAGGTGGATGTTGTCCTGGATGGACCGGCCCGGGACCGTGTAGGACTGGTCGGGGTGGATCATGTGGGCCAGCACGGAGCCCAGGCGGGTAGACATAGCCCGGGCAAAGATCTTATAATCCGTGCTGAGGAGGGAGACCGGACGCCAGTTTTTAAGCAGGCGGAGATCGCCCCTCTTCGGCAGCAGGACGATGACCGCCCTGCGCCACGATAGGGGCATCTCCCCAGTCGCCAGGCTTTCCCCCAGGATGTCCCAGAACGCCCTGAGGAACTTCACGGTCAACCCATCCAGCCCTGGGGATTTGCCCCTCGAGAGCTGGTGGAGGGCACCGGTCAGCTCTGCCAACGTGAGCGGAGCTTCCAATCCTTCGGCTCCCTCCGGGCTGACCTGCGGCAGATCCTCGCACAAAACTCTGCACGCATCCTCGCTGGACGGATCCGGAGAGAACAACGCACTGTAATAAGTACGGACCAGGAGGCGCATTCCCTCCGGATCCGTGATGGAGGATCCGTCGTCGGCCAGCAGCTCAACGAGCTGCTTAGGGACCCCCCGCCATTTTTCCAGCGAGTAGAAGAAGGGTGAGGCGCGGTCCAAATCTTCCAGGATCTGGATCCGCGACCTCACGTACGCGCCTCGGGACCCTATGAGCTGCAGGTCCCTCAGCGCGCCCTTCTTCTTTTTGTACACCTGCCACAGGGCCGGGTCCACGACGGCATGACCGAGGCGGGACTCCAAGTCGAGCACCTCCCTCTCAAGGCGCCCGATCTCAGCTTCCCGCCTCTTGGTCGACCCCTTCGCGTACTCCTGACAGAAGACGCAGATGTGAGTCTTGCCCACATCCCACCATAGCCTCAAGGAGGGGAAGCCCCCCTGCTTCCTTGTCCAGTCGGCCCAGAATCGACAGAACGAGTCCCGGAATCACTCGTCCTCCAGCAGCCGGTTGTTAAAGTGCCAGTACGCGGACCCCGCCCGCGTGCGGAGCGGAGTAAACTCCGCCCACACCAGGCAGTGGTCCGAGCACGGCACCAGCCGCATGGAGGCCGCCGAGACGCGGGAGACGTACGCCTGCGAAATGTAGAGGCGGTCGATTCGCGACCCCCCTCCTCCAGACCTCCACGTGAAGGCGCTGGAGTCGGGATGGAGATTCCGCCAGACGTCCACCAAGTTAAGGGAGCTGATCAGTCCCCTCAACTTCTCCACCGACGCTTGGCCGCGCTGGGGACCGGAGCGATCCCCCTCCTCGAGGGTGCAGTTAAAATCCCCCCCGAGGATGATGCACTCGCCGCTATCGATGGAGCTCAAGAGAGCGGACACTTCTTCAAAGAAGCGCGCTTGCAACGCACCGGGCCTGGGTGCGTACACGTTCACAAAGTGGAGCGGCATGCTACCCAGGCGAACGGCAAGGTGGAGCAAGCGGCCCGGCACTAGCTCCTTGACCCCCAAGAACTCAGGCTGAAAAGTTGGGGCCAACAAGATAGCCACCCCACTAGAAATAGGGGTGAGGTGACTCATGTAGACCCCACCCTGCCACTCCAGGAGCCAGGTGGCTTCGTCTCCCGGAACGGTGTGGGTTTCCTGCAGAAAGCTCACCGCGTATCTCCCTTCCCTGAGGACTGAGAGATTGTGCAATCTGAGGTGAGACCCCCTGCTGCCGTTGATGTTGAGGCTGGCTATGGTTATCTTCATGTCAAAGGTACTTAAAACCCGTCACCAACACCTCACTGTGAGGAGGGAGTGGAAGTGCACCTGGCCTTCCACTCCCCCAGCAACCCATTGAGGAACACATTAAAACGGCGCCTCTCAAACAGTTTCACGCCCGCGCGCTTGCCCGCTTTCTTGAGGGTGGCACGGACGGACTGGATGATCAGCGCCAGATTCGACCAACGGCCGAGGGCCAGCTGAACTTTATCGCGGCAACCCCTGCAAGCCGCGAGGAAATCCCAGAGTTCCGTGGGGATAAGAAGAGACTTGGTGGGAGGCACGAGGGACTCCACCACCTCACTGGCGATGGAATCAAGGTCGTCCTCCGTGCCCCACACCGAGTCCCCGTCCTCCTCCGGGTCGTCACCGCCAGCGGCCAACACATCCACCACACACGGTGGGGCGGACGTCCCGGCCGCACCAGCTGGTCCCGCCTCCGTCACGATCCCACCCCCAGGATCAATGGTGGAGGAGTCCTCTCTGGGTTCTATTGTGAAACTGGAGCCTGTGGGCGCCAGCGGTTCAGGACCCCCCTCCACCTCCGTCCCCAGGCCAATGAGTGGTCCAGGGGAGATGGAACTGCCCGACTCCACAAATCCAGCTGGAGCCGAGACTGCCAGCTCCCGCTCCCCCAGCGACCACAGACTCAGCAGATGGGGCAGCGGGAGATGGTGGTCTCGGCTCCAGCTGGATTTGCGGAGTCGGGCACTTCCATCTCCCCTGGACCGCTCATTTTCAATTATAACTGGGTCGGATATCTCCCGGTTGGGGGTGGATTATAGCCGGGAGGGCCGACCCTTTGGGGCCTTGTCCTCCCCTCCACTCAGGGCACCCGACCCAGTAGCAGAATGGGTGGCTGCTCCAGGAACATCACCCACAAGCAGGGCTCCACTTGCTCCTTCAGGAGGGGCTGCATGTATAGGGGTCTCCCCCTCCCCTCCATCCTGAGGGGTAGGGAGTTCCTGCCCAGGCTTTGCAGCCTTGATGTTGGTGGTGGCAGGGGGAACCTGGGAACCTGAACCAGGACACAGCTCCCCTCCAACAGATGGGCCCTGCACCTCAGGGCTCTGTGTTACGTCTGTGGAGGGGTGCCTTCTCCTCTTCTTCCCAGTTGGGCACGGAGGCTCAGGGACCTCCATGTCATCAGAGGCCTCTGCCTCCGTACCCTCCTTTTTTTTTCGTCACCCTGGGCCTGAGCCCAGCCCTGGGGCAGATGGATACCCCAGGGTTGGGCCTTGGGCTGAGCTCAGGCTCGGGTTGTGGCATGATGTCCAGGGGACGCGCCTCTCGGCATTTATTTTTTCCCCGCGCCTTCCTTCCACTCGGACGGGCACTCTCCTCCCCGCCGGAGGCCGTGAAAACCACAGCCTCCGGAATCGACTGAAGAAGGTATAGGGGGAGTGGGAGGAGGTGCAGCAGTGCCACTCTGGGCCACTGAGGTGGAGTTGGCAGCTGGGAGACAGACATGGCACCGCGCCCCATCCGAGGTCCAGAAGACGCAGTAGGCCGTCCCCTGGAACTCCACACTGAAGTGGCCCTCCAAGATCTCCTCCCACGCCAGCTGCATAAATAGCTGGCGGCAGAAGGAGTAGACATGTCGGAGGCTGTGCTCCCGAAGACTAAGCGGGACTGGGGTGATCCCCGACCTCACCTCCCCCACGTGGTGCAGGTGGGGGAGGAGGAGCTCACTGGGAATGAAGGGCTGGACGTTTAACAACATTATCCACTGCGCAGTGGCCCCCAGAGCCCCTTACTCAGGACGAGGGGCACCACCCGCTCAGTCTTCAGGAAGAACACAGCCTTCCCGTACATCCTTGAGGCTGCCACAATGGCCAAGGGGCTGACAACCTCGGCCATTGCCTTAACGCAAGCCTCAATAGTCATGGTAGGGTGGGTGTAACTCTTCACCCCATGCTTTGATAAGGTTTTAAATGGTGACGGGGCCACAGGAGTGGCTGCCGCAGCTGCTGCAGCATAGGAGGGCCCTGCCACCGGAGAGGACTGAGAAGTCATGGGGTAGAAGAGTTACATGCACTGTGTGTTGAGAGCAATAAAAAAGAAAGAAAAGAGCAAATACAATAATAAATCAAAAATGCAAACACTTAAAGGATTGTAGCACAGGGGAAGAGGCTGAGGGAGAGGAAGGCCAGGAGGAATCAGTCTTTGTTGGTATTTTAAAAGAAGTCTTTTAGCTGGTCTTCCAGTTGGGAGGGTGGGGTGATGTCTTCACCTGGGTCAGCTGTAAGCTGCCCAGGCACACGCCTCCTTCGATGTTGAGATAATAAGTCTCTTCACCTGGAACTCCAGCTGTCCCAGGCTTAGTAGTTGGGGTGGGGAGGGAGCTCCCTATCCAAAGATGTTAAACACAGGAGCTCCCTATTGAACAATACAGCCCCACCCAAGGTCTTCAGGTCTCTTCTTTCCCCACCCCCAACAATCAATGAAAAAGACTTCAGGATAAAACAAACTCACAGAAGAGCTTCCAGTTCTCTGCCTTCCTTCCTTTGTTGTCAATGTGGAAAAACCTTTGTTTCAATCTTTGTCTCTCCCTCTTGCAGC
This sequence comes from Heterodontus francisci, assembly GCF_036365525.1. Lineage (NCBI taxonomy): Eukaryota > Metazoa > Chordata > Chondrichthyes > Heterodontiformes > Heterodontidae > Heterodontus > Heterodontus francisci. The sequence continues at coordinate 4,856,350 of NC_090376.1, forward strand.
AGTCACACAGCTTCCAGCCTCTGCACACAGCAACAGTCAGCTGCACCTTGTTGATGCACTCAGCACCTCCAATTGGCCAGCAGCCAACCCCAGTGCTGTACCTGTCCTGGGAGTGTTTGATGGGACAGTACAGAGGGAGCTTTACTCTGTATCTAACCCCCGTTTTTTTTTTTTTCTTTTTTTTTGTTTTTAAGGTGGCCTTTATACCCCAGGCCCCTTTTATATTTTTCACATCGAGGGGGCCTTTATCCCTCAGGCCCCCTTTATGTACATATTTACAGTTTTAAAATAACTTTATTAAAACAGATAAATAAACAAAAAAACTCAAATTAAAATGCCATTCTCGGCGTCGACAGTGCACTCCAGTCCCTGCGGTGCCCACCGGTCGCGGAAGGCCTCAAGCGTACCGGCGGATACCGCATGCTCCTTCTCCAGGGACACCCGGGCGCGAACGTAACCGCGGAAGAGGGGCAGGCAATCGGGGAGGACGGACCCCCCGACGTCCCGCAACCTGGACCTGTGAATTGCCACCTTGGCCAGGCCCAGGAGCAGACCGACGAGGAGATCCTCCTCCCGGCCCACGCCCCTCCGCACCGGGTGCCCAAAGATCAGGAGCGTGGGACTGAAGTGCAGCCAGAATTTGAGGAGCAGCCCCTTCAGATACTCAAATAGGGGCTGCAACCTCGCACACTCCGTATAAACGTGGAACACGGACTCGTCCAGGCCGCAGAAAGTACAGCTGGCCTGGGAGTCCGTGAACCTACTTAAAAGCCTATTGCACGGGACTGCTCTGTGCAGCACCCTCCACCCCAGGTCCCCGATGTAAAGGGGGAAGACTCCCGCGTAGAGAGACCTCCATCGGGGTTTCCCCTCGCCGCCAGATGGCAACGCGGACCGCCAGGGCGTGTCCGGCCGGCTGACGAGGGCGAGGAAGTGGAGAGTGTGCAGGAACAGCCCGTACAGGAAACCCCTCCGCGCCGATTGGAATGGCACGGAGGGCATTTCCGAGAGGCGGCTCGGGTTGTGCGGGACCGGCTCCCGAGGAGGGTTTCGGGGCCTGGGTCCGATGAGCAGTTCCGGCCAAGCGGGGGTCAACTCGGCCAGGATCGCTCCGCACTCCCGAGCCCCCTCGCCACCCGCGGTGAGGGGCGCCCCGGGGGTTTCGGCTACTCCTCCGCCCGCCGGACCGTCCCCGGAGTCGGCCGCCCGGACAGCCGAGGCGCTCTCCTCCGCCGGCGGGGGAGCGCCCTGACTGGAGGCGACCATGTTCCAGACTCGGAAAAGATCCCGGTAAAAGACAGGCAACTCCCTCAGAGAGGCGCGGCTAACGGACTCCACCGGGAGCTGCGTGTCGTCTTGAAGGCAGTGACACTGGCGGAAAAAATACGTCGCCAGCGCACACCATCTGGGAGGACGCTCGACGTACAGGTATCTCTGCAGGGTCCGAAGGCGGAGAGTCGCAGCCTGGGTGCGGACGCACACCAGCGACTGACCGCCCTCCTCGATCGGGAGACTCAGGACCGCGGCAGAGACCCAGTGTTTCCTCTTGCCCCAGAAGAAATCGACGAGTTTCTTCTGGATCTTGGTGGCAAATACAGGGGGCGGGGCCAAAGTGACCAACCGGTACCACAGCATGGAGGCCACCAGTTGGTTTATGACCAACGCTCGGCCCCTGTAGGAAAGCACTCGGAGCAGTCCTGTCCAGCGCCCCAGCCGAGCGGTGACTTTCGCCTCCAACCCCTGCCAGTTTGCCGGCCATGCTTCCTCAGCGGGGCTAAGGTGGACTCCCAGATAGAGGAGGTGCGTGGTGCTCCACGCAAAAGGTGTCATCTCCTCCGGCAGGGAGTCCACCCGCCACTGACCAACCAGGAGTCCGGAACATTTCTCCCAATTGATCCTCGCGGAGGACGCGGCAGAAAAGGTCTGCTGGCAGTCGCGCATCCTCCGCAAGTCAACGGGATCTGTGATTGCGAGGAGCACGTCGTCGGCGTAAGCCGAGAGGACGACCCGCATGGCCGGCTCGCGCAGAGCCAATCCCGTCAACCTCCTGCGAAGCAGGCACAGGAAGGGCTCCACGCAGATGGTATACAATTGGCCGGACATGGGGCACCCCTGACGCACTCCTCTCCCAAATCGAAGGGGCGCCGTCAAGGACCCGTTAACCTTGATTAGACACTCTGCGGCGGCGTATAAAAGTCGGACCCGGGCCACGAAATGCGGCCCGAGTCCGAAAGCGCGCAGAGTCCCGAAAAGGTAATCGTGATCCACCCTGTCGAACGCCTTCTCCTGATCGAGGGAGAGAAAGGCGACCGACTGACCAGTCCTCTGGGAAAGATGGATCAGGTCCCGGACCAGGTGGATGTTGTCCTGGATGGACCGGCCCGGGACTGTGTAGGACTGGTCGGGGTGGATCATGTGGGCCAGCACGGAGCCCAGGCGGGTAGACATAGCCCGGGCAAAGATCTTATAATCCGTGCTGAGGAGGGAGACCGGACGCCAGTTTTTAAGCAGGCGGAGATCGCCCCTCTTCGGCAGCAGGACGATGACCGCCCTGCGCCACGAGAGGGGCATCTCCCCGGTCGCCAGGCTTTCCCCCAGGACCCCCGCATAATCGTCCCCCAGGACATCCCAGAACGCCCTGAGGAACTCCACGGTCAACCCATCCAGCCCTGGGGATTTGCCCCTCGAGAGCTGGTGGAGGGCGCCAGTCAGCTCCGCCAACGTGAGCGGAGCCTCCAATCTTTCGGCGCCCTCCGGGCTGACCTGCGGCAGGTCCTCCCACAAAACTCTGCGCGCATCCTCACTGGACGGATCCGGAGAGAACAACGCACTGTAATACGTCCGGACCAGGAGGCCCATTCCCTCCGGATCCGTGATGGAGGATCCGTCGTCGGCCAGCAGCTCAACGAGCTGCTTACGGACCCCCCGCCATTTTTCCAGCGAGTAGAAGAAGGGTGAGGCGCGGTCCAAATCTTGCAGGATCTGGATCCGCGACCTCACGTACGCGCCTCGGGACCCTATGAGCTGCAGGTTCCTCAGCGCGCCCTTCTTCTCTTTGTACGCCTGCCACAGGGCCGGGTCCGCGACGGCATGACCGAGGCGGGATTCCAAGTCGAGCACCTCCCTCTCAAGGCGCCCGATCTCAGCTTCCCGCCTCTTGGTCGACCCCTTCGCGTACTCCTGACAGAAGACGCAGATGTGAGTCTTGCCCACATCCCACCATAGCCTCAAGGAGGGGAAGCCCCCCTGCTTCCTTCTCCAGTCGGCCCAGAATCGACAGAACGAGTCCCGAAATCGCACGTCCTCCAGCAGCCGGTTGTTAAAGTGCCAGTACGCGGACCCCGCCCGCGTGCGGAGCGGAGTGAACTCCGCCCACACCAGGCGGTGGTCCGAGCACGGCACCAGCCGCATGGAGGCCGCCGAAACGCGGGAGACGTACGCCTGCGAAATGTAGAGGCGGTCGATTCGCGACCCCCCTCCTCCAGACCTCCACGTGAAGGCGCTGGAGTCGGGATGGAGATTCCGCCAGACGTCCACCAAGTTAAGGGAGATGATCAGTCCCCTCAACTTCTCCACCGACGCTTGGCCGCGCTGGGGACCGGAGCGATCCCCCACCTCGAGGGTGCAGTTAAAATCCCCCCCGAGGATGATGCACTCGCCGCTATCGATGGAGCTCAAGAGAGCGGACACTTCTTCAAAGAAGCGCGCTTGCAAAGCGCCGGGCCTGGGCGCGTACACATTCACAAAGTGGAGCGGCACGCTACCCAGGCGAACGGCGAGGTGGAGCAAGCGGCCCGGCACTAGCTCCTTGACCCCCAAGATCTCCGGCTGAAAAGTCGGGGCCAACAAGATAGCCACCCCACTAGAAATAGGGGTGAGGTGACTCATGTAGACCCCACCCTGCCACTCCAGGAGCCAGGTGGCTTCGTCTCCCGGAACGGTGTGGGTTTCCTGCAGAAAGCTCACCGCGTATCTCCCTTCCCTAAGGACTGAGAGATTGTGAAATCTGCGGTGAGCCCCTCTGCTGCCGTTGATGTTGAGGCTGGCTATGGTTATCTTCATGTCAAAGGTACTTAAAACCCGTCACCAACAGCTCACTGTGAGGAGGGAGTGGAAGTGCACCTGGCCCTCCACTCCCCCAGCAACCCATTGAGGAACACATTAAAACGGCGCCTCTCAACCAGTTTCACGTCCGCGCGCTTGCCCGCTATCTTAAGGGCGGCACGGACGGACTGGATGATCAGCGCCAGATTCGACCAACGGTCGAGGGCCAGCTGAACTTTATTGCGGCAACCCCTGCAAGCCGCGAGGAAATCCCGGAGTTCCGCCGTGGGGATGAGAGGAGATTCGGTGGGAGGCACGAGGGACTCCACCACCTCACTGGCGATGGAATCAAGATCATCCTCCGTGCCCCGCACCGAATCCCCATCCTCCTCCGGGTCGTCACCGCCAGCGGCCAACACATCCACCACACACTGTGGGGCGGACGTCCCGGCCGCGCCAGCTGGTCCCGCCTCCATCACGATCCCACCCCCAGGATCGATGGCGGAGGAGTCCTCTCTGGGTTCTATTGTGAAACTGGAGCCTGTAGGCACCAGCGGCTCAGGACCCCCCTCCACCTCCGTCCCCAGGGCAATGAGTGGTCCAGGGGAGACAGAAGTTCCCGACTCCGGGAAACCAGCCGGAGCCGAGATTGGAGGCGGAGGGAGGAGGCTATCTCCCGCTCCGCCAGCACCCACAGGCCCAGCAGGTGGGGCAGCATTCTCAGTTATAACTGGGTCGGGTGTCTCCTGGTTGGTGGTGGACTCCGGCTGGGAGGCCCGACCCTCTGGGGCCTCGCCCTCCCCTTCATTCAGGACACCCGACCCAGTAGCAGTGGCAGAATGGGCGGCTTCCCCAGGCTCCCCCACCACAAGCAGGGCCCCACTTACTCCTTCAGTAGGGGCCTCATGTACCGGGGCCATCCCCTTCCCTCCATCCTGAGGAATTGGGAGCACCTGCCCGGACTTTGCAGCCTTGGTGGTAGCGGTAGGGGAAACCTGGGGACCCGAAACAGGAGACAGCTCCCCTCCAACAGATGGGCCCTGCGCCTCAGGGCCCCTTGTTACCTCTGTGGAGGGGTGCCTTCTCCTCTTTTTCCCAGTTGTGTGCGGAGGCTCAGAGACCTCCATATCATCAGAGGCCTCCACCTCCACACTCTCCTTTTTTTTATTCACCCTGGGCCTGAGCCCAGCCCTGGGGCAAGTTGACTTCCCGAGATCGGGCCTTGGGCTGAGCTCAGGCTCGGGTAGTGTCACGATATCCAGGGGACGCGCCTCTCGATGTTTATTTCTCCTCCGCGCCTTCCTTCCACTTGGACGGTCACCCCCCTCCCTGCCGGAGGCCGTGAAAACCACAGCCTCCGGTACCGACTGAATGGTATCTGGTGGTGGTGTAGTGGGGGTGGGAGGAGGTGCAGCGTCGCCACCCTGGGCCGCTGAGTTGGAGTTGGCAGCCGGGAGGTTGGGGCAGTTCTTACGAACATGCCCCACCCCCTTACAGACATGGCACCGCACCCCGTCCAAGGTCCAGAAGACGCGGTAGGCCGTCCCCTGGAATTCTACATTGAAGTGGCCCTCTGTCACCTCCTCCCGCGCCAGCTGCATGAATAACTGGCGGCGGAAGGAGTAGACGTGTCGGAGGCTGTTCTCCCGAAGACCGAGCGGGACTGGGGTGAGCCCCGTCTTTACCTCCCCCAGATGGTGCAGGTGGGGAAGGAGGAGCTCACCAGGGATGAAGGGTGGGACATTGGATAAAATGAGCCTTTGCGCAGTGGCCTCCAGGGGGTCCACTGGCAGAAAGGTCCCGCCCACGGTGAGCCCCTTGCTCAGAGCCAGGGACACCGCCCGCTCGGTCTTCAGGAAAAACACTGCCTTCCCGTACATTTTAGAGGCTGCAACAATGGCCGAAGGGCCGACAACCTCGGCCATTGCTTTCACGCATGCCTCTATAGTCATGTTCGGGTGGACGTAGCTCTTGACCCCATGCTTCGTTGTTAATAAAGCAAACGGTGACGGGGCAACAGGTGCAGCTGCAGCAGCCGCAGCAGCATATGACCGGGAAGGCCCCGCCACCGGCGAAGAGGGGCTTGCCATGGGGTCTAAGAGCTACGTCCACCCCCAAGAAACAAAACAAATTTACACAATTTTTAAAAAAAAGCAAACTTTAAACAAGGTGGAGTGGGAGTAGAGGAGGATGGGGTAGGATGGTAAAGGAAATGGGGAGGATAGGTGACTGAGGCGACTGAGTGGAGGAAGGGAGAGAAAGGCTGAAAAGGATGTTTGATCCAACTGCCAGTTGGAGCACCTTTATAACAATTAGTCCAAAACTGTTTGTTGTCTTCCAGTTGGGGGATGCTTCTTCGCCCGGGACGGCTGGAGCCGCCCGGTACTCTCCTCTTCTGATTTTAACAAGACAGTCTTCACCCGGGCAACTCCAGCTGTCCCGAGCAGGCAGTTGGGGTGGGGAGGGAGCTCCCTGTGTGCAAACACCAATACAAACACAGGGGCCCCTACTGGATTTGGCAGCCCCAGCCCTGAGTCTTCAGGCCTCTTCTCCCTCCCCCAAACAGTTTAAACTTCAGAGTCTTTCAGGTGCCCTGACACCCA